>NC_079166.1:78007643-78200143 GCF_947568905.1 Ostrea edulis | reverse complement strand
TATTAAAAGCAAAATAATGTGCAATTTTTTTTACAAGTTCCGTGACAATTTTGTGGAAATTATGGCAAATGTTGTTTCGAGTTTTTGAGATATTTGAACATTTTAAGAAAAACAGATATTTACGTCAGACTTCTTTTATTTCAGGTTTTTTGGGTTTCCTGATGATTATTTACACCTGTCCAGACTTCCTTTATTTCAGATTCTAGGCTTCCTGATGATTATTTACACCGGACTTCCTTTATTATTTACACCTGTCCAGACTTCCTTTATTTCAGATTCTAGGCTTCCTGATGATTATTTACACCAGACTTCCTTTATTATTTACACCAGACTTCCTTTATTATTTACACCGGACTTCCTTTATTTCAGATTTTAGGCTTCCTGATGATTATTTACACCAGACACTGTGAATTCCAGGCAGACTTTTTTGCTAAGTCTCTGAAGCATGCAGCCCAGTTGAAATCATCACTAATCAAGCTCAACAAAGACAACCTTGCTTTCCCTGTAACTGATTGGCTGTATTCAACTTTCAACTACTCCCACCCTCCTCTGCTGGAGAGACTGAAAGCACTTGAGAAAACAGACTAGTATTATCAAAAGGAAGTAGTGGGAAATCTCGAAATTAATTGTGCTTTTTTTCATTGGTGCATTTTGTCTTGTAGTTCAGAAATATGTTGATGTAAAAATGATCGAAGATTCATTCATTCAATAAAAAATGTCAATCATTACTAAAAGTATTCATAAATTTACTTTGTCTAGTGGAAATTTACTAATAGGTAAAATGGCCATACATTTAGTCACGTACTGATTTGCTAAATGATGATCCTTACTGCCTATGATCAGATCATGTCTGCTAAAAGTTTGAATTGGTTACAATGGCTCAGTGGTTAAAGTGACGGCTCGTGGAAGGGAGGTTGTGGGTTCGAGTCTCGCTCATTCCTGGACTGCATCCCGTCTAAGACATAAATATGGGTAATGATTCCCCCTTTAACAAACACTTGGTATTTAAAAATGAGAGTCGCACGTCTTTCAGATGAGACGTTAAAAATGGAGGTCCCGTGTCGTTGGAACGTTTTGAAATAACTTTCTCTGCTAGGACCTACAGGTGCTGGGGTTCAGGTACACCCCCTCCCCCCTTACAAACAAGCTACATGAGTTGATTTAGTTATTGTTTTGTTGAAAATATTTCTAATATATGTCAACAACGTCTTGCATACCCCTAAAGTCCAAAATAAGCCCTTTTGAGAAAATACCCTGACTAGTTAACCAGTAAGGTATTTTTCAAAAGGGCTTATTTTGAAATATCTTGGACTTTAGGGGTATGCAAGACATTGTTGACATGTATTGGAAATATTTTCAACAAAAAATTAATTAAATCAACTTGTGTAGCTTATTTGGAGGGAGGGAGGGGGGGGGGGTCTGAACCCAAAATAAGAACTAAACACAATGAATAATATACCTTGCTTTAATACACTTCATCACAGTTTCACAAATCACACTCTCATGTGGGCCTTTTCACCGACAATTGATAAATACACACTACACAGAGCTTATTCTAGTTAGGTGAAAATCTACAATTCATTGAAGTCGTGAGGTACTTGTGGGGAGTGTTAGAAAAAACAAAATGACCCAAAAACCGAAAGAAAAAAAATCGCAGCGCTAGCTAGTAACAAGGAAAATAAAAGATGAGGAATGTTGCTTCAGCACCGATCCACTCGATTTTCTGCACCAATATAAGATTTTTCACTTTATTTTGTCCGTACATTTTCTATTTCTACATGTCTTAAATGTAATACTTTTTTATTTTCTGAAATGGAAACTGAGAAAAAAAATTTTCAATGACAATAAAACCCGAGGGAGAATTTTTTTTTTTTTTTTTAGAATAATACTGAACATTTCAAATTGTGTTTTGAATCACGGATAGAACATGTAGGGATGGTTGACACAGTTCATTATCTTGCTCTGCTGTAAGAAATCGCCGAGTTTGAAAGTTCTGTGTGACCAATCGACTACGAGTATTGCTTATACATTATAAAATGATACAAATAAAGATAGTGAGGAAAGACAAATCTGACGTGCATTTGTCTAATAACGACTACATAAAAATGTATTTAAGGAGGTAATCTACATCGTCATAATGGCTGACTTGCTTTAAAACATGGAGGAAAATATAGGTATCAGCAATATTGGTCTATTCATTTAAAAAAATCGCCTAGCTGAGTAGCTCAGTAAGTTAGCACTTCGACCGGTCCTACTAAACAGAGTACGCTAGAGTACTTTAGAGTACGCTGGTAAAATTTCATAATTTAATGCAATTTAACTGCTGTTTGTAGGTGTTCTTACTTTAGTTTAACCTTATAAATATATATCTGGAATATATTGTGTTTGTTTTCATTATATTTAGAAAATATTTTGAATTACAGTTTACCGTTTGATCCCAATCAAATTTAACTACATATGTATATAAAGTACCAGCGAATTACACTAAATTTCCCAAGATTATGCCTTAATCTTATTTTTAAAGTATTAAGTCTTTTTTAGTCAACTGAACAGTGAATTCCATGAAAATAAATCATTCAGTGGTATTTAGATTAACATAAAAATGAAATGATTACATCTATGAAGTTGATTTCTTTGGTGATTGTTGCTGTGGTTTTAAATCAACACTGGATGTGTTTTTAAAGGCCAGCAATTATTCAATTCTAAATAACTATCAATCATACGTAAAATTAATTACTGATGCAATATGTCACATCGCTTAATTCTTTCTCCAAACAAAATAGTAATAATCGGGATCGTGATGCCATAAATCGTCAATAACTTTAATGTAACAGTTGTTTTCTGGTCAAAATATCGCTAAAAAAGCAAATACTTTTGATAAATTTTGCAATATTATTTTATAATCATGTTTATTTAAGTGGTATACATACAAATAAACAATTAAATAGCATTAAATTATGAAAATTTACTAGCGTACTCTATAGTACTCTAACGTACTCTAGAGTACTCTGTTTAGTAGGACCCCACTTCGACTGCTGAACTGTAGACCGCGGGTTCAAGTCCAGCAGGGGTTTTTATTTTTTATTTTTTTTTTTTTGAGATTGCTTTCTACTAAAACTGCATATTTTGACTATATGAAGTAAATTTGAAAGTTTTCAATTTCATATCCTCAATCATCTTCACAAGTCAAGGGTTATTGATTCGTTACCTAGTGCGAGGTAACGAATCAATAACCCTTGACTTGTGAAGATGATCCTCAATGTACATATCTTCCACTTTTCATCCATATCAAATTTATCTGGAGTAGCATACAACCTTAAACCAACATCATTTTCGAAAATACATGAGGGTATGAACTGCAACCCATCACGTCAGTCTACTTCCTGAAGCATTACTGTCAAGTGTTACCTGCAGCTCACATCTCGTGTATTTTCGAAATTGTGAAATTTTTATCTTATATTTACATTCTACTTTCATTCCGTCGGAGTTCCCAGCCGTTAAAAAATAGACGGACTCTATTTTTCAAGATTCATACGCCCATTGTTCAGAATTTTAAAATATGAGCTGTGACCTTGAACTTTGATATAATTTGCAACTTAGCAGCAGTCACACCTCACTGGATAACGCTAACGGACGTCCAACGGATAACCACATTGTCAATCCGTTCGTCTCCTTTCCTTGTCAATCCGTTCGTCTCCGTTCCTTGTCAATCCGTTCGTCTCCGTTCCTTGTCAATCCGTTCGTCTCCGTTCCATTGCGTTTCTTGTCCGATTCTCTTTTGGCCAACATGTTCCTTCTTTTGACGAAATCCGGTCTATTCGGCAGAAAGTTTTGAGCATGTTCAAAACCTGAAACGGACACCACCGGACTATGGAGTCTGCTTTATCTACGGTAGCTATGCGTTATGCGTTCTAATCGAAACTCGTACGTTTCTTTCCCCGTACTTGCCCAGTTCACATCCGTTAATGTCCAGTAGATATGACTCACGAGAGGACACGCAACGGGTCAACCGAAGATGTAATGGACACCAGCCGCGTGTTTACGGACAAGAAACACAAGAAACTGGGGCATAACGGAGGCCCACGGGACCGGTACAAGTTCGTTCGTTATGGTTGTCCGTTATTCAGACGGTAATGTCCATTAATTGCCCGGTACGTGTCCAGTAATCGTGTGGTTATTATACGTTTTATACGCTTCATACACCGATTGTAGGAGCCCCGAGCAGCGGCGAGAACGACTTTCATCAACAGAACACATGCGGACAGCATTATGTCACATTTACTTTTATCCGTGCGACGTCCGTTTATGATATCCGGTATGCTGTGACTGCTCCTTTATAATCAGCGTCAAGCTTTAGACCTCAAAACATTCAGGGTCGTCCGTCCTCTTTGTTATGACTTTCATGTATTTAGTTCAACCACATAAAGAACGAAAAGAATTCAACAAAATGGGCAAGACCCCACGTTAATTCCCCTGACCGATGAAATGGCCAGCCCTCCACGCGGATTGTAGTTGATAGATTGAATGCATGATTATGAACTGCTGTGTTTGAGATAAAACATTTTCTCGCGAGCAAAATTCCGCTTTCATCAAAATAATTTACAACACTCTGAATAAACATAATCTGATGAGACTTTTGTTGAAAATATGATTACATGTACTATAATGCTGCCTTAGAAAAGGGTGGTGATGTTAATAAGTCATTATTTATAACTGTGTCCCCAAAATTGAATCCAATGAAAATTGCTACATGTATATATCATATTTCAATAATAATACCAGTATTTAATTATTTCAAACACCTTTTAACCTCAAAACAGGCACTTGAATACATGTATGTGAATTTGGTGATTAAATAATTAATATTGTCTTGCAAGACAATAATTATTCCTTACATATTTCTTTACTCTAAAAGCGGTTATCTAACGTAGTTTATCAAGTTTCTCTTGTTATTGTACAAAATAAGTGGTTTTATTAGCCATTGATATATAAACCTATGCCAATTAGAGATTTTGAGAGAGAGAGAGAGAGAGAGAGAGAGAGAGAGAGAGAAGGTTGCCATCATTTTCACAACTAATGCCTTTAAGTGTTGCGCTGTCGTGATTTCTTTAACCTGCACGTTTTGAATTATAGTTTAGATTCTTTCACTGCTTTGGAATTGCCATTAGATTTCTTGATTTAAAAAGTTATGCAATGGCATCTTTAATTTTCGCTCCGAAATTGAAATCCTCGATCTTTTAAAGTATAATGTAACGCAGGTTCAAGGTTGTTCGTTTTGGACTTTTACAGCAAACATACTTTTGATACTTGTACAACTCAACAAGCAAAACAAACAAGATATTAAAGAGGTTACTTGCAACTGGAATATTGGAAGAATTTCAGTGAATATGAACATTTTGGCGAGACCGACATTTTCTTTGATCATTACAAATATATATTATACATATGTATTAATTATAGTAAATCAGGAATATACAGTATAGCATAGTAGAAATAATTTCTCCATTTTCATATTACATTACATTTATGAATTTGCAGTTATTTTAGACTGCTGACATTTAATTGTCATTTCAACAAGTTTTTATCAATTATAAATATTCTGTACAACGAAAATGTGTGATTTTCTGATGTTAAAGGGACTGGTTCACGTTTTTCAAAAGAAATATTATTCATTTTTAATGTTAAAAAATCCAAATATAGCTCATTTAATGGTGACAACCACATTTTGGACCGTCTGAATGCAAGGATAAGAGCAATATTTTAACTTTGATTCTGTGTTATCTAAACAAAGACTCGAGTCTTTTTATGTAAACAAACAAACCTGTGAAACGTTAATTTTGTAATTCAAAGCATCTTCTTTTGGTACAATCACAAATTTTAACTCTTAAATGACACATTTTACCTAAAGTATACTTGAGATGCGATACATGTATATATAATAAACTTGGACAATATCCATTTATTTTGAAAACATCGTAAACAATAACACACCTCAATCTTTGTTTTCAAAACAAATAATAAACTCTCTATAATGAGCCTCTGTCATGACGAATAACCTTAATTTTTTGTGAAACCTTCTAAACATATTGGACTTTAGATTTTGATCATTTAAAGTAAAAATCAAAATTTGGGGGGAAATCGTGAATCAGTCCCTTCTGTTTATGTATGTCTGACAGCTTTAAAAATGTGGCAGCATACACATTTTCTTTGGTTATTAATCAAATTTAACAATATTGAGTGGAAATTAATACAGTTTTCCCACTTTCAACCATTGATATTGATAAATCACATGAGGATCGATCCACCTTAAAATAATTCTAATTCTCTACAGACTGCACATTTTGTAAAAACAATTCACACATGCGTGTATAAATAACTGCGTCCTATGAAAGACAAGATGTGACCTGAATTACCACAACTGGGACCTAACAGACTCATCAGAACTAAAACTGAGGACAAATTTTCTAGCATGTGGAGGAAGTATGGCAGGTTTTGGTTTTTGCCGTAACACAATGCTTTACAATACTGTCTATATATAGATACACGATCTATTTTGGTATTTTAAAATTAGTTAAACTTCATCAGTAGGAGAGGGGGAACTTTTAAAATCCATGCATCAACATAAATTAGGCCCACCACTGAGTAATGGACTGTTATTCTGGACAACAACAGGGTGGTGCCGGAATGGTATACTAGCTGTCTGTCATTCACAGTAATCTTGGAATTCCTCTAGTTCGCAGCTGTGGTAGCAGCACTCGCAGACTATGTTCATGTCTCCAGATCGTTTTACGGGGGGAAGTTTTACTCCTCTTTTCTGGCCATTGGCTGCCGCCGAGTCGCCGACAAGGAAGGCGAGTGCTCTCTCTTTGTTCGAGAAGAATTTCTTGATGACAAATTTCCAGGCTGACAGTTTATTATTCAAGACTGGATTCTGTAGTTTTATGTTGGCGAGCTGGCTTATTCTTTTTGACGGGAAGAGTCTTTCAGGCATAGTAGCATTATATTTCGGCATGCCTGTAATATAAGATATCTAAAATATAGTTTACAACGAGCTGCGGGTTCAGTAACGAGCTGCAGGTTCAGTAACGAGCCGCAGGTTTAGTAACGAGCCGCAGGTTCAGTAACGAGCTGCAGGTTCAGTAACGATATGGTGTGTTTTATAAGATATTTAGGAAATAAAGCTTCTTTTTGAACATACATGAGGGTATGAACAGCGACGGTTGACGCCGGCACTTCGCGTTCAGCGCGTATATAAGCTCTTCATGAACAGTATGCCGGTGGTGAAGTTCTACCCTCATGTAATTTCAAAAATGAGATTCATTATTTTAGATTTGCTTTCTATTTTCATCTCTGTAGCCGTTGAAACAGACGTCCCATATTTCATATCAAAATTCATACGTGCCTTGTTCGTAACATGGGGAAATGGCCATCATTACGATCTATAAACTTAATGTTAATCAGTCCAAAGGTGAAACTTCAAAGCCTCGCGACACAGTCAAATATATGTAGCATACTCCTCGCAGCATGACAGATTTGGGCCCTCGAACGACACATTACAAATTGGTAAGATTTTGTGCAAATTGCATGTGAAATGTAAGTAAAAGGGCGATATAATCATCAACAATCATTGTATCAGGATATACATACTCTCTATCAAACAAATCAAATAGGCAGAGAGATGAAATGACCGAAAAAGATGGGTTTAAATCATCAATTTCAACTTTGTAGACCTACTTGTGAAACGCGAACGAAGTGTTTGAGGTAAGTACGGGTTTCTGAAATTCGGTGACAAATTTGAATGATCAAAATAAATCTACCACACTCTATGCAAAATGATGTTTGACGAAATATGGTGTAGTTTATGAGAAAATCAATCTCATCTTGGTGATACTGCGTTTTCTCCGCTTCGGAGCCGAGCCCTCGTGCTCCACAGTGACGACTCCTCAAATGTGACGTTGTACAGTGTATACGGTGGTAGAGGTCCTAAGGTTTATGCTTTTAAATTATAGTCAAAATTCTGAGACTGCTGTAAACAAAATAGCAAAATTTAAGTGTTATCAAACAAATCAACAATCGTCGGCAAACTCACTGGGATGAAATGACAGGTTTACATAAAAGTTACTCACATTGGATTATGAAATGACAGGTTTACATAAAAGTTACTCACATTGGATTATGAAATAACAGGTTTACATAAAAGTTACTCACATTGGATTATGAAAGGACAGGTTTACATAAAAGTTACTCACATTGGATTTTGAAATGACAGGTTTACATAAAAGTTACTCACATTGGATTATGAAATGACAGGTTTACATAAAAGTTACACACATTGGATTATGAAATGACAGGTTTACATAAAAGTTACTCACATTGGATTATGAAATGACAGGTTTACATAAAAGTTACACAAATTGGATTATGAAATGACAGTTTTACATAAAAGTTACACAAATTGGATTTTGAAAGGACAGTTTTACATAAAAGTTACACAAATTGGATTTTGAAAGGACAGTTTTACATAAAAGTTACGCACATCGGGTTATGAAATGATAGATATATGCGTGAAATTTCTTTGTATTTACACTTATTAATTTTTGCCCCAATTCGTCAAAAATTATCACAGAATTGACTGTCAATGAACGAGTCCAACGGTACAAGTTATATAACGATAAAATGAACAAAATATGAATAAGCATGTAGCGGACCGTGACCGTGACGTGAGTACATAAACAACTGCATACAATGGTAGTCATTATCATGTTTGTAGAGACGAATGTCAGTATGTGTTGAGTTAGACAATCGTACATTGTATGAGTTTAATATCCACTTCTAATTCAAAATTTATGAACTCTTGTCATACTCCTCTTCACAGATAAATCTATTAATCCCGCATCTAATGCACGCATCTGTCAGATAAATCTATTAATCCCACATATAATGCACGCACCTGTCAGATAAATCTAATAGTCTCGCATCTAATGCATGCACCTGTCAGATAAATCTATTAGTCCCGCATCTAATGCACGCACCTTTCAGATAATTCTATTAGTCCCACATATATATAATACACGCACCTGTCAGATAAATCTAATAGTCTCGCATCTAATGCACGCACCTGTTATATAAATCTATTAATCCTGCATCTAATGCACGCACCTGTCAGATAAATCTATGAGTCCTACATATAATACACGCTCCTGTTAGATAAATCTATTAATCCCGCATCTAATGCACGCACCTGTCAGATAAATCTATTAATCCTGCATCTAATGCACGAACCTGTCAGATAAATCTATGAGTCCTACATATAATACACGCACCTGTCAGATAAATCTACAAGTCCTGCATCTAATTCACGCACCTGTCAGATAAATCTTTTAGCCCGTATCTAATGCACGCACCTGTCAGATAAATCTATTAGTCCCGCATCTAATGCACGCACCTGTCAGATAAATCTATTAGTCCCGCATCTAATGCACGCACCTGTTAACGATGGTAACAACACTAAAAGAAGTTCATAGGAAACCGCGTCATACAAATATTAAGATCTACTGCCTTCTACAGTGATGACGGATGGGAGAAACAAGATTGATTTGAATCTTAAATCGGATCTCATTGTCAGCTGAAACTATGGTACAATAGATAATGGTACATGTAAAGTGAAATAAGGTGTTGCTGGAAATTCGGGGAAGAGATTTTGGAATATTCATTATTTCACAGTAATAACAACGAATATGTGTCTTCCAATGGTTTGGGGGTTTGTGTGTGTGTGTGTGTGGGGGGGGGGGTGTTTGTTTGTTATTTGTTGTTTTTGTAAAAAAAAAAAAAAAAATGTTGACATAGCGTAATGTAATTTTTGTCTGAATTAATACTTTTACCTCACAATTGGTTTGAAACAGTATTTATGTTACCGTGACTAAGTCCAACGGTAAGAAATTTATTCTTTATTTACCTGTACATACAACCTTTACATTTACCCTTGAGAAACCTTTGACACTTGACCTTTATTTCACCGAATGTAAGATCTCCACCTCGTATCGTTCAAAAGTTATGATTAGATTTATATTTGTGGAAAGGAAAACTTAATTGCAGACCAACAGACAAACCAACACAATATGGGTTCCTATTGGTCCGAGGTGCAAAACTCTAGATGTAATTCTACCTTCGAAATATCCAAGTATAGAGTATATATAATTTACCAGTATGTTTGTCTTGTCGGACGCGGGCGGACCTTTTGGATTTACTGCAGACGAGGGCGAGAATGTCGGAGAGCGAGTCCCCGCAGGCTCCCTGGGCGTGAACCCCTCGCTGGTAGATCTCATACGTACACACCTTGTCAAAGCCGCAGAGCACGGGACACAGCAGGTGGACGAACATCAGGAGGACGACGGACCACGTGTTTTCTTTCGACATCTGAACAAATCCAGGTTACTCTATCCTGGGGTGAAATCCTATTACGATTAAAGAATGAACACATTTAGGGATGGCAATGTTTATTTACTATTAGATTTGTTTTAAATTAAATGGAGATCGAAAAATGGCAACAAAAAAATGACTTTTTTCGAAATAAATAATTCAACCCTCTTAAAGACCCATCTCATGACCGTACGGTCAATGAAAATGTAGGCGGAGCCAAATATGAACAGATGTTTTACCTGGAGTGGCCAGGGTCTACTAGATCCCCCACTGAATATATATATATATATATATATGATCAGACAGAAAAGAGTGGTAACTTGTATGCTGCGAACAAAACGCAACGTACGACAAAATATATTAATGGTCATAAGCTGAATTCGGAAACATTTAGAAAAAAGGTGTTACAAAATATATCTTAATTAAATGCTCCCCTCCCCATGGTGGATGGAGGGCTTCAATCGTTGTGCCCCCCCCCCCTCTATATCTCCTACTGGGGCCATAAATTATTGATTAACACCTAGGTCAGCCGTGACAAAAGTAAAACTTGATATGGCATAAAATATTTATATAAAGTTATGTAATATTGTATTTACAATTTCACAATATATGGTTGAACTCACGACCTGCGGAGCTAAATCTTGCAGCGTGCTAGACCATCTAGACTTAGACTTGGCTAGATGGTCGAGCGGTCTAGTATGCTGGTCACGTGCTGCTAGGAGACAGTGAATATATATATATATATATATAAAGTCACTGAAAAGGTCACGGCACTGTTGTATAATGTATAACCATTTATACCCAACTGCATCTTAAATAATTTACCTAATGATCTAATGATGCATATATAACGTACATATAATTTTTTAACGTTGAGCAAGTGTATAGTTACCACAGCACACCAGACCTGTAACTACTCCACAAACCTGTTACTACTCACACCAAACCTGCAACTACTCACACCAAACCTGTAACTACTCACACCAAACCTGTAACTACTCACACCAAACCTGTAACTACTCACACCAAACCTGTAACTACTCCACACCAAACCTGTAACTACTCACACCAGACCTGTAACTACTCCACACCAAACCTGTAACTATTCTCACACCAAACCTGTAACTACTCCACAAACCTGTAAGTACTCACACCGAACCTGTAACTACTCACACCAAACCTGTAACTACTTACACCAAACCTGTAACTACTCCACAAACCTGTAACTACTCCACAAACCTGTAACTACTCACACCAAACCTGTAACTACTCACACCAAACCTGTAACTATACTCACACCAAACCTGTAACTACTCCACAAACCTGTAACTACTCACACCAAACCTGTAACTACTCACACCAAACCTGTAACTACTCACACCAAACCTGTAACTATACTCACACCAAACCTGTAACTACTCACACCAAACCTGTAACTACTCACCAAACCTGTAACTACTCACACCAAACCTGTAACTACTCACACCAAACCTGTAACTACTCACACCAAACCTGTAACTACTCACACCAAACCTGTAACTACTCACACCAAACCTGTAACTACTCACACCAAACCTGTAACTACTCACATCAAACCTGTAACTACTCACACCAAACCTGTAACTACTCACATCAAACCTGTAACTACTCACACCAAACCTGTAACTTCTCCACAAACCTGTAACTACTCACACCAAACCTGTAACTATACTCACACCAAACCTGTAACTACTCACACCAAACCTGTAACTTCTCCACAAACCTGTAACTACTCACACCAAACCTGTAACTACTCACACCAGACCTGTAACTACTCACACCAAACCTGTAACTACTCACCAAACCTGTAACTACTCACATCAAACCTGTAACTACTCACACCAAACCTGTAACTACTCACACCAAACCTGTAACTACTCACACCAAACCTGTAACTACTCACACCAAACCTGTAACTACTCCACAAACCTGTAACTACTCACACCAAACCTGTAACTACTCACACCAAACCTGTAACTATACTCACACCAAACCTGTAACTACTCACACCAAACCTGTAACTACTCCACACCAAACCTGTAACTATACTCAGACCAAACCTGTAACTACTCACACCAAACCTGTAACTACTCCACACCAAACCTGTAACTACTCACACCAAACCTGTAACTACTCACACCAGACCTGTAACTATACTCACACCAAACCTGTAACTACTCACACCAAACCTGTAACTACTCACACCAAACCTGTAACTACTCACACCAGACCTGTAACTACTCACACCAGACCTGTAACTACTCACACCAAACCTGTAACTATACTCACACCAAACCTGTAACTACTCACACCAGACCTGTAACTACTCACACCAAACCTGTAACTACTCACACCAAATCTGTAACTACTCACACCAAACCTGTAACTACTCACACCAAACCTGTAACTACTCACCAAACCTGTAACTACTCACACCAAACCTGTAACTACTCACACCAAACCTGTAACTACTCACACCAAACCTGTAACTACTCACATCAAACCTGTAACTACTCACACCAAACCTGTAACTACTCACACCAGACCTGTAACTACTCACACCAAACCTGTAACTATACTCACACCAAACCTGTAACTATACTCACACCAAACCTGTAACTACTCACACCAAACCTGTAACTATACTCACACCAAACCTGTAACTACTCACACCAAACCTGTAACTACTCACACCAAACCTGTAACTACTCACACCAAACCTGTAACTATACTCACACCAAACCTGTAACTACTCACACCAAACCTGTAACTACTCCACTTTTCCCCCACCTTTCCCACATTTAATTTGAATTTAATTTCCACTTGTAAAGAACACATTGCCTCATGGTTTGTGACATTGCTTTTGCAAGTTCAAGTTCATTTATTCACTCAAACCACATTATACATGGTACATGAGGTGCATTAAATAAACATACATTTGAGTAAGAATAAGGTCAGAATATGTACAAATATACAATATACATGTATTGAAAACGTATTTACAAAATATATTAAGGAGGACAGACTAACTCATAGATTTTTTAGATAAACATACAGAGTTTTTTAAAGTGTTTTAACCCAACTGGTTGACATAATTTCATGAAATTTAATAACATTAGGTCTTGTGTAGTACCTACTGTGTAGATAGTCTTTTCTAATATTTGACAAAGCACTGCATTCTAATATACATGTATAATGGAATTTGTCTGCAATTTTTGATTCATTACACAAAACACAAAATATTTCATTATATGGAATATCAATCCATCTGCCAGTATGCACAACTAGAGGAAAAAACCTATTCAAGAGTATTCCCAGCTAATTGGGTGAATTCTAGTGATTCTAAACATTATCAAGGTATAAAGAGCATCTCAGTGACGTATATAGATCTAGTCAGCAAATAATTTATTATGATACGTTTCAATTAGATAGTAAATAATGCAGGCATTTTATCGGACATAAAAACGAATCCGTGCTGATCTCCAAACCTCGAAGTGGAATATAACGTTTTGTTCACTAGCGCATTCCTTCAGAGTAAATATAACATTTGATTTCCACAACCTCGGGCCAAAAATAAATTGTGAATTTCAAAACTGATACGTAACTATTGTTTAAGTTTTGGTCACTCAAATAAAAATTCGTGTCTTTACTCACTCTCGATCACCTTACACTAAAGAAAGGGGGACGTCTGCTATACGAATCCCGTGGGGATCCGGGTTAGAATAGGTCTTCAGTACCCCTTGCTTGTCGTAAGAGGCGACTATATGAGGAGGTCCTATAGATGAGACTGAAAACTGAGGCCCTGTGTCACAACAGATGTAGCACGATAAAGATCCCTGCTCATAGGCCGTAAGCGCTTAGTATAGGCATGTGTAGCCCTTCACCGGCAATGAGTGAAAAATTCTCGTGCGGGACGTTCAAACAATATACATGTACAACCAACCGACAATCTAATTAAAATTAGATGTTAGATCCGCTCACATACTCGCTACACAGGCTTACAGACGACCAATCAGACATCATTTAGTTCTTATAGCCTAGTTTGCTGTCTTTAAGTTAGTCACAGAAATGTAAACATATAATAAGCAAAACATGGCGTCGCTCGTCACTTTCGACTACCGTAGATGTTGCAATCTCAATAGCTGTATACAAAGATGGCCGACCCGGAGGGCGAGGTGAATATTGTACCTCAAGGGTAGTTAAAACATTGTGTTAGCTGAGAAAATGTCAGTAGTTGTTTTTTTTCCTTATTGATCGAGTATATTCCTAAACATCGAAACTGGCTACAAAAGCCTTCGAAACTATATATATCTTGTTGGCCATCTTGGCATTCAGAACTTATCAAATTATAACTGAGTGGACATAATAAAAAAAATAACCAAAAAAATAAAAATAAATAAATAATAAAAAATAAAATAAAAATAAAAAAGTAAATAAATAAATAAATAATAAAATAATAATAAATAAATAAGATTAAAAAAACAAACCTTTTTGAGCTGATTATAAAGTTACGGATGTATTTGCAAGTATATATACTACTAAATAGAATATATATATATATATATATATATATATATATATATAAAACGAAGCATGCGTCAAACGTGTCGTATAGAATTGCAGAATTATGTACAATTCTTACCCTTTTCAAATATATGTAGGGTCCCGGTTTGCCATAGATACGAGCGCCTAGGAAATATCTGTGAATCACGAATCAAGGAGACACATATATGCTATCTAATCTTAGCAAGATTTTGACACTAGGAAACAATTAAATTAAAGAGCAATGAAATGAAAAGGGAAGAGATTGGCTGACCACAATGATACGTCACGTGGTGATTAGTGGGTTCATTAGGGATACATCACGTGATGATCAGTTGGTTCATTAAGGATACATCACGTGGTAAACAGTAGGTTCGTTAGGGGCTGTTCTTTTACACTAATGATGCCCACCTTTGCGTCCGATGTGAGGTAGATTACATAATTTTGCCGTACGCTTAACGCACAAATGACAAGAAAATTTCGATTTTATCAATAATCATATTAAGGCCCTTCCGATACCTACATGTTTAAGTGTCGGATCCACAACGTGGGTACAAGGTCACAAAGCACTAACATAACCAACGGCACGAACAATGCGATTGTCAATTTTTCGGGACGATCTGTTCCACCCTCAGGGCAAACGATATTTTTCTAAATTATGGTGAAAGATATACCCCCCCCCCAAAAAAAAACAACCCCACCCGCAACCCAATTGCACTAAAACTACAATTAATATACAAACACATTTACACTGCAATTGCAAATTGCATGTTAATTATTTTTAACTAATCAATGATTTTCAAGGAGCGAATATTAGGACATATTCTATTCGTCCGATAGGCTGATCCACACAAACAAACATAAAAAAAATTAAACCTTTAAGACTTCGTCAATTTTTTTCCACAAACTTAGATTTCTTTCTTAAATCGAAGGGGGAGGGAGGCAACCACCATCCTTCGCTACTTGGGTTCAATTAATAACTTTCAAGGTTACAGATTCTTCTCATTTACTAAAGGGGGGGGGGGTCAATAAACCTTTATTTGTATATGAAATAACAGAAATAAGAAAATAAAGGTGAACAGAATAACTAATTATTGGTAAAGGACTGTTATTCGGAGAATTCTATAGCAACCAATTAAATTAGTTTTATTCAGAAATTCTCTTTCAATATTCAGTGATCCATTTAGTTCGATGAACAGTGCAGCAATATTGCTTCTAACCCCGTTACCGGAAAACCAAACAGTATTTTACACTCTAAATACATTAAGGCACCTACCTGCACGAAGTTCCCGCAGACAAAACGTTAGCCTATCCCTTGTCGGCCTGTTAAGAAACAATAGCATTTATATGTCTTTATATATCAAAACATTGATTACAAAATAGATTAAAACTTTCTTAATTGCAATTTTGAAATCTTACAAAATTTTCTCAATCTCCGGTGAAAAAAGTCCAATCCTGAATTGGGCCTACTCGATTAATATATCTCTAAGAATTGGATTAATCCGGAAACCATGATGTCACCAAAGATCAGTTCTTTTGCATAATAAACGCCGTGATGTCATAATTCCTGGAACTGTTTGTCCAGCTGTCAAGACTTGTTTGGTTTTGAATTTAATTTCACATCTTGATTAATGAGGTCCCATTCCTGTGTCTTCTGTGACACGATGTTGACATGATAGACAGGAAGAACACAGACTTTCTCTTTCGTTAGCCGGTAGATGAACTGTTACAAACAAAACAACTCGGATCTCCGCCATGCCCTGCGTGTCTGCGTTTTTATCCAGGGTGCATGCAACTATAATTATAAATCGTGATCTCATTGTTGTAGCAGAATTATGATGTATAATTAAAAATCGTGATCTCATTGTTGTAGCAGAATTATGATGTACGGTTATTAATCGTCACCTTGTTGTTGTAGCATGATGTCTACACCCAATTAAACAATGTGGTCACTGCTGTGGTAGTGAGGGGACATTATTGTGTATACGATTGAGGTCAATGAACGATAAGATGATCGAGGCAATATGTTCGATTAAATTCATTAAAGTGTATCAACAAACAGAAGCAAACAACAGTGTTCAAAGCTTACCTGAGCGGAAGGCTTTTCATATTTTCATCTTCTTCTGCAGAATTATTGTGCCAATTTCAATCAAACTTGGCACAAAGCATCTGTGAGTGAAAGAGCTTCCGAGGTTGTTCATTTCAGGATCCATGGCCCCTTGCAAGGGGAGATAATTAGCAAATTGTTAAATATAGAGCGGAATAAATCAAAAATCGTCTCCAGAACCACTGGTTCAGACGAGACAAAACTTATGTGATAGCTTCCTTAAAGATTCAAAATTGTTCAAATCGCCTCCCCATCCTGAAAAGCTGGGCTTTGATTCATTATCTTATACATGCAACCATCCTCAGGTAATGCAGATTCAGGTTTGCTCATACTATGGATGTGGGGGTTAGGGTGGAGCCATACTATGGATGAGGGGGGGGGGGGGGGAGGTAAGGGGACATGGTAGGGGAACATAGTTTTATATCGCAGTTTTATTCACTACGCATCAATAAAGTGAGCATATTGGTTACTTAAAATGTAAAGATAGAAAATATGCGATTCAGTTATCCGGACGCTTCATTTATCTGGACGATTTTGCTGGGAACCAAAGTGTCCGGATTAACGAGGCTCACGGGAGCTTTAATAATCACCAGTCGTCCGGCGTCTGTCTGTGTGTCCGTACGTCTCTAAATTTAACACATCTTTACTTCTCTCGCGCTTTTCAACACTTTACACGACCATTCCTCACGATGAATTAAAGACTAGACTTTTTGACATAATAGAAAGTTGCTTCTTCAACAAAAATAGACAACAGAAAAATATTCATATCTAGTAATCAGTAATTAAAAAAATTACTTCGTTAAACACCACTCTGATTCTAAGCATAAATACTCTGAGGTTGATATCAAAGAGATGAGTAAGTTCCTTATCTTCGTTGTCTTTTATGAATAGGTCTTCCAACAGTCTGTTGGAATCCCCATGGACACGAACTGTGTGTTTCTATATAATTTATCAACAACAAAAAAAAAAAAAAAACTTCTACAAGAGATGAAAAAATATGTTACTGTGGCATCAAATTCGGCATTTAGATACATCGACGACGTATTATCTATGAAATGTGAGGATAACGAACAGTGATCAATTTCATAAACCCTATAAGGAATACAACATAGAGAGTTGGGCAAACACATCTCATAACTCCTACAACCAATACAAAATAGATAGCTGGGCAAACACGGACCCCTGGACACACCAGAGGTGGGATCAGGTGCCTAGGAGGAGTAAGCATCCCCAGTCCACCGGTCACACCCACCGTGAGCCCTATATCTTGATCAGGTAAACGGAGTAATCCGTACTCAAAACCAGTGGGCCAAGAACGGTCTAGCAATCGGTATGAAACACGTTAGACAGCATTTGACCCAATAATAGGTTGTATTGGCAAACTAAATTGTTATAACGACCATAGAATTGCAAAATGCTGACTTTAAACGAGAATGTTGAAACCCCTGTACCATCAACTTGTTTCTCAGTAGTTTGCCTCGATTTCAAAACTTACCATACGCAGAACAAGCTCTTGCGTATCGAATCAGTTGAGAGATATAAACACCACATGCAGGTGATAATGGAATATTGCTACATGAATATGGGAAGTTGATGATGGAGAAGCTGAAATCATCACGTTTGTCATAAAGTTGAGTTGTCAGTTTGCCGTTAATATCTACTTTCAATAAAATATCTAAGTATGAAGCAGAAATGGACGACTCTATGGTGTCTTTTATTTCGAGTTCACTGGGATATATCGAATCGACATATGAATGAAAGTTATTATTGTTGATAGATAAAATGTTGTCGATATATCTAAATGTCGAATTGAAGGCCACAGCAAGATAGTTTTTCTTATCAAGTTTTTGAATAAATTCTGCTTTGCATAAATATAAAAACAGATCAGCTAAGAAAGGAGCACAATTCGCGCCCATGGGAATTCCAACAGACTGTTGGAAGACCTGATCACCAAAGACCACGAATATATTGTCGATGATGAACTCTAACATATTTTTTATTTCAACTTCAGAGTACTTGTGCGTGGAATCAGAATGGGGTTTAACAAACTTTTTTGGATGACTGGTCACTAGATATGAATGTTTCCCTTTTTATTGAAGAAACAGCTGTCTATGATGTCAAAAGGTATAGTCTTTAATTCATCGTGAGGAATGGTCGTGTAAAGTGTTGAAAAGTCATACGTTTTGATGATCTATACCAATAATTTTCATTCATATGTCGATTCGATATATCCCAGTGAACTCGAGATAAAATACATTACGGTGTATTCCACATCTGCTTCGTACTTGGATATTTTATTGAACATAGCTGTTAACGACAAACTAACAACTCAACTCTGTGACAAACGAGGTGACTTCAGCTTCTCCACTGTCAACTTAGCAATATTTCATTATCGTCATTTTCATTCAAAAATTGAATACACTACATACCGTATGTATGAATACCTCTATGATTATTACACTACATACCGTATGTATGAATACCGCTATGATTATTACACTACATACCGTATGTACGAATACCGCTATGATTATTACACTACATACCGTATGTATGAATACCGCTATGATTATTACACTACATACCGTATGTATGAATACCTCTATGATTATTACACTACATACCGTATGTACGAATACCGCTATGATTATTACACTACATACCGTATGTATGAATACCTCTATGATTATTACACTACATACCGTATGTACGAATACCTCTATGATTATTACACTACATACCGTATGTACGAATACCTCTATGATTATTACACTACATAGCGTATGTATGAATACCGCTATGATTATTACACTACATACCGTATGTATGAATACCTCTATGATTATTACACTACATACCGTATGTACGAATACCTCTATGATTATTACACTACATACCGTATGTACGAATACCTCTATGATTATTACACTACATACCGTATGTACGAATACCTCTATGATTATTACACTACATACCGTATGTACGAATACCTCTATGATTATTACACTACATACCGTATGTATGAATACCTCTATGATTATTACACTACATACCGTATGTACGAATACCGCTATGATTATTACACCTGTTTGATGGCGAGGGATACACCGGGCTGTTTTTATGAATGTTACTATGATAACAACTGGTTACTAAGTATCTAAGTTCATGTAATTATGTAATCTCATTTCTTTGAAATACTCTCGATTTTTCTTTTTATGTGCAGTTTGATATGTGACCTTGTTGTGTATGAGACACGTTGGTTTACCTTTATTAATTATTTATCATAGATCAGTATTACTGCTGTGTAAGCAGTATTATTTAATTCTTAGTTTCTAGAAACACGATGACTGTATATGAACCGTCAGTATTATTCAATATGGCTTTGTATCTGATGTTATATATCACGTGATATTGGGAAAACACAATATTTCATCCAGAGAATAAATTATGAAAGGATAGGCCTGCCGTCAGTTGATATAATTTGAAATGAAACTACAAAGTGTGTATCGAATTTCTTTTGAATTACCACAAAGAATGCTTTTTTTTTTAATCACGTTGCTTAAAAAAGATTTTTTTTAATGGTTTATGTTTCCGAGTTGAAGCTCATGATTAAAGCTGACCCCAAAACAAAGTCCAGAAAGAAAATTGTAACAAATTCCCAATGACTCAAATTTTTTAAGCATCTTCTGATTTCGTTCGATACATCCGCATTATTACGGTAGCGAGAAAGAACATGATAATGGTTTATCGTTATCAAGCAACATCCGGTGGAGGGCGAGACGTCCCATCAACAAGGGAACGGCTGTAACTTTAACCACACAAGTACATCTCCCTAGTATCAATATGAGTGGGCTGGTTTTATTTTCTTCAATCATTCTGAAGTCACAATTCAACCTAATTCACCTCACTACTTTTATCCAAGGTCAATAGTTTCATTCATTCATCTCCCTCTTAAATACCTTCAACTATCAAAGACGAAACATTATCAGATTTTATTTCCCCATTTGTGAACGAAGTCAATTGCTTAATTGGCATTCCAATTGATGCTTAAGAAAACTTTAGCCTCTTAACATGGCGGTTATGTGTCTTATGTAATGTTATGCTCTTTTTCTTTACCGAACGCGTGAACTCGGACCCGTTTTCTGATATTATATGTGTCATGTTTTGAATATATGCACCTTCCTCTAAAAAAAAGATAAAGCAAGTTTTAGTAAACATTACTTAAAGCAATGAAACAGAAAAAAGTGATCTAGTCTGGGGAACCTTTTCTAAGTCCCTATACCTAGGGAACCTTTTCTAAGGCCCTGTGCCTGGGGAACCTTTTCTAAGGCCCCATGCCTTTCTAATACGGGAGATAAACCTTACTTTGATAAAAAAAAAAAACCCCACAATGTTTCGATTTCTTTATTAAACATTTAATATTCAAGAGTCCTTCCTCTATAAATGAACGAGTAAGGTAAAGTACTAAATTTTTGGTAGTATACACATTACATTCATGTAGATTAGAAACGGCTTTTGAAAAAAAAAATAATAACCCTATATTATTGAAAAGAAAGTCGGACATGTTCGTTTTTTTAGTCGATTCCGTCACACCTTCAGATTAATCCCATTTCTTGTTGGCTAATGTAGTAACTCTCCAATATCACTGTCTCCTGCAAATAAATGCATAATATTCATTGAATACCACACACACACACAAAGAAACTCAGAAAGATGTTATTTTTCTCAGTGATTGGTCGGAATCCCTACGGTCATTATAGATACATAATGGCGGACATACGGTCTGTCTACAATAGCTTAGTTTCACTCGCCCACGTAACAAAAAACGATGTCAGACGTTGTTGTAATTCGTAAAAAAAAAAAAAAAATCAAAAAATCAAAAAAAAATCAGAGGATGCTGTAATCAAAAACATATTGGAAATTTTTCCAAATTTGGATGTTTAAGGAGATCTGTTACTATTTTGTAGCTGGACAATTTTTGAAGACATATTTACAATTGAAATTAAATCATTGGAATAGGTTAATTCAAAATCTGTGGTACAAGACCACTCACTGATGTTATGTAATGGCGATCGTTAGTCTCCTGTGTCGACACAAGATGGGGTTATCTGGTTAGTAAATTCAATCAAACCTTTAAAAATATCGTTATTACTCATTTGTAATACTGTCATTCAACCACTAAACCGTGTAGTTTAGAATGATTGTAACCAGTCTAGTTCTCTTCCCTGCTGAAATGGTTTTGAACACTTTGCACGTGTGATCGCAAGAAAAGATGTACATACGGAGAAGGTGGTCAGTATAGCTATGTGAATAAAGTTGACATAAGTTACCAAGGAAAGTTTGACAAACAAAAATCAAAGAGCAAATGTCTTTTACACTGAGAAGTAGCAGCTGATGGGGCAGATATCGCCACGTGTTTAAAAAAAAAAGCACCAACTCTTTTTTTCCTTCAATTTTAATCAACTTTGGCATGCACTGAAGAGCGGTCATTTTGCACTGAAGTACTGCATACACTGTAGTGAAAGGTGTGTGCACATTCAGTGATATTGTCCTAATGACAATGTCACCTCCTACTGTGTAATGTAATTCTATTTACACCTGCTAATCAAGCACATTTGCTGGTCAGTGCTCGTATTACCTTGGATAATTATGCTTGGTCAGCACTGACCAACGAATGACCTTTGAGGAAAATCGATCAGACCAAATGTTACACGAAATAGTTTTAGTAATTTTTACTCGTGTAGCAGTTTATGAAATATAATATCATATTTCAGTATATGTTGTATTATAAAAGCTGGCTTGCATTCTACAAAAAAAAAAAAAAAAATAGAATAAAATTCAAGTGACTATAAACGATCTCCTCACCTGTAGTAAGGTGAGTGGTCACAGAGGCCCTTAGCCAGACCGGGGCGTTACCTTTATCGATGTATATTTCATACACTGATACTGATACCATAATGTTAATGATAATAGACACGAATATCCTCTGCAATAACATGTATTTATTTTATCATATTATACAACAAAACCACATCCAGATTTTTAACAGTACTGACCAAATGTTTGATATTTGTACAAGGATGTGTGACGTATTTAGAGTCTTTCAATGCGTTTTTTTTTTCCCATTTCTTTTAAATTTATCATCTGATTTCTTTAGCAACTGCTTCCTTTAACGTTGATAAGAATTTCATAGAGTAATATGCTATTCGGATGATTCGCGAGTAAAATGAATATTCCAAAAAATGTGATTAAAACCCCATAAAATTTATATGTTACCAATAGAACAATTATAGTGTTAAATATCTATAACTATATATGTATATACATGTAATTAGATTGTGAGATAGTAACTGTAATCTCGATAACTATATACACATGTAACTAGGTCGTGATATAGTAACTGTGTAATATCTATAACTATATATACATGTAACTGGATTGTGAGATAGTAACTGTGTAATATCTATAACTATATATACATGTAACTAGATTGTGAGATAGTAACTGTGTAATATCTATAACTCTATATACATGTAACTAGATCGTGAGATAGTAACTGTGTAATATCTATAACTATATATACATGTAACTAGATTGTGAGATAGTAACTGTGTAATATCTATAACTATATATACATGTAACTAGATCGTGAGATAGTAACTGTGTAATATCTATAACTATATATACATGTAACTGGATTGTGAGATAGTAACTGTGTAATATCTATAACTATATATACATGTAACTAGATCGTGAGATAGTAACTGTGTAATATCTATAACTATATACACATGTAACTAGGTCGTGAGATAGTAACTGTGTAATCTCTATAACTATATATACATGTAACTAGATTGTGAGATAGTAACTGTGTAATCTCTATAACTATATATACATGTAACTAGATTGTGAGATAGTAACTGTGTAATCTCTATAACTATATATACATGTAACTAGATTGTGAGATAGTAACTGTGTAATATCTATAACTATATATACATGTAACTAGATCGTGAGATAGTAACTGTGTAATATCTATAACTATATATACATGTAACTAGATTGTAAGATAGTAACTGTGTAATATCTATAACTATATATACATGTAACTAGGTCGTGAGATAGTAACTGTGTAATATCTATAACTATATATACATGTAACTAGATTGTGAGATAGTAACTGTGTAATATCTATAACTATATATACATGTAACTAGATCGTGAGATAGTAACTGTGTAATATCTATAACTATATATACATGTAACTAGATTGTAAGATAGTAACTGTGTAATCTCTATAACTATATATACATGTAACTAGATTGTGAGATAGTAACTGTGTAATCTCTATAACTATATATACATGTAACTAGATTGTGAGATAGTAACTGTGTAATCTCTATAACTATATATACATGTAACTAGATTGTGAGATAGTAACTGTGTAATATCTATAACTATATATACATGTAACTAGATCGTGAGATAGTAACTGTGTAATATCTATAACTATATATACATGTAACTAGATTGTGAGATAGTAACTGTGTAATATCTATAACTATATACACATGTAACTAGGTCGTGATATAGTAACTGTGTAATATCTATAACTATATATACATGTAACAAGATCGTGAGATAGTAACTGTGTAATATCTATAACTATATATACATGTAACTAGATTGTGAGATAGTAACTGTGTAATATCTATAACTATATATACATGTAACTAGATCGTGAGATAGTAACTGTGTAATATCTATAACTATATATACATGTAACTAGATCGTGAGATAGTAACTGTGTAATATCTATAACTATATATACATGTAACTAGATTGTGAGATAGTAACTGTGTAATATCTATAACTATATATACATGTAACAAGATCGTGAGATAGTAACTGTGTAATATCTATAACTATATATACATGTAACTGGATTGTGAGATAGTAACTGTGTAATATCTATAACTATATATACATGTAACTAGATCGTGAGATAGTAACTGTGTAATATCTATAACTATATATACATGTAACTAGATTGTGAGATAGTAACTGTGTAATATCTATAACTATATATACATGTAACAAGATCGTGAGATAGTAACTGTGTAATATCTATAACTATATATACATGTAACTGGATTGTGAGATAGTAACTGTGTAATATCTATAACTATATATACATGTAACTAGGTCGTGAGATAGTAACTGTGTAATATGTATAACTATATATACATGTAACTAGATCGTGAGATAGTAACTGTGTAATATCTATAACTATATATACATGTAACTAGATCGTGAGATAGTAACTGTGTAATATCTATAACTATATATACATGTAACTGGATTGTGAGATAGTAACTGTGTAATATCTATAACTATATATACATGTAACTGGATTGTGAGATAGTAACTGTGTAATATCTATAACTATATATACATGTAACTGGATTGTGAGATAGTAACTGTGTAATATCTATAACTATATATACATGTAACTGGATTGTGAGATAGTAACTGTGTAATATCTATAACTATATATACATGTAACTGGATTGTGAGATAGTAACTGTGTAATATCTATAACTATATATACATGTAACT
The DNA here is from genome assembly GCF_947568905.1 of Ostrea edulis. Classification (NCBI taxonomy): domain Eukaryota; kingdom Metazoa; phylum Mollusca; class Bivalvia; order Ostreida; family Ostreidae; genus Ostrea; species Ostrea edulis. The sequence continues at coordinate 78,174,417 of NC_079166.1, read as the reverse complement.
GGATTGTGAGATAGTAACTGTGTAATATCTATAACTATATATACATGTAACTGGATTGTGAGATAGTAACTGTGTAATATCTATAACTATATATACATGTAACTGGATTGTGAGATAGTAACTGTGTAATATCTATAACTCTATATACATGTAACTAGATCGTGAGATAGTAGCTGTGTAATATGTATAACTCTATATATACATGTAACTAGATTGTAAGATAGTAACTGTGTAATATCTATAACTATATATACATGTAACTAGATCGTGATATAGTAACTGTGTAATATCTATAACTATATATACATGTAACTAGATCGTGAGATAGTAACTGTGTAATATCTATAACTATATATACATGTAACAAGATCGTGAGATAGTAACTGTGTAATATCTATAACTATATATACATGTAACTGGATTGTGAGATAGTAACTGTGTAATATCTATAACTATATATACATGTAACTAGATCGTGAGATAGTAGCTGTGTAATATGTATAACTCTATATATACATGTAACTAGATTGTAAGATAGTAACTGTGTAATATCTATAACTATATATACATGTAACTGGATCGTGAGATAGTAACTGTGTAATATCTATAACTATATATACATGTAACTGGATCGTGAGATAGTAACTGTGTAATATCTATAACTATATATACATGTAACTAGATTGTTAGATAGTAACTGTAATCTCTATAACTATATACACATGTAACTAGGTCGTGAGATAGTAACTGTGTAATATCTATAACTATATATACATGTAACTAGATTGTGAGATAGTAACTGTGTAATATGTATAACTATATATACATGTAACTAGATCGTGAGATAGTAACTGTGTAATATCTATGACTATATGCTGAGTGTATATGTATTCATGTGTGGGGTGTGAGATAATTAACTGTACTATCTATAATAGTTATATATAATTTACATGTAACTGTTAAGTACATTTAGCAATACATATTCCATTTTAATCGTTAAGATATCTTTCATTTCTTCATTATTTTTATTTCATTCTTTAAATAGTCTACAGTTATGTAGAAATGTGCGTTGATGATAGGATTTTAAATTTCTGAAATACACAGGCTGTTGTTTTATATACATGTGATTCCATACACAGGACAATAAAGAAAGCATCTATTTACATCTATGTTTCTGTTTATTTTCTTATATGAAAAATGTGATAGTAATGTTTCGACCAACAGATGTTTCAGGAAATATTTTCATATAACATGCTGCAGCGCAACAGGCCACTATAAGGAACTGAAGCATCCCTCTAAAGTCATTAATTTGTGATATTTAGGGACATGAAAGCCATTCATTAAATCAAAGAATCTATGTAGGAAAAATGTAATTGATGAGCGTTTTAATCTGACAATACAGTGAAGCCATCACGATGTTTTAACATCAGTTCTCATCAAATGGCACCAATCGTTTGAAAAAATAAAAGAGTTCGTGAAGGATAAAGGCGACAATCAAGGTATATCAATCTGAATGATCTTGGAATGGCAATTTTAGATATTGTAGTAAAAGGTGGTTGACATTAAGGAAGACAAGGTTAGGCGGTCACGAAATATGAAAGAATGACATATCATCATCAGCCATTCAGAGAGGAATTAACCATTTCTTATACTCATCTGACTATAACAACGTCAAACAAATACAAAACAATGACTAGTAGGAGACTAAGTGTATAATCCCGTTCATTCGTGAAGTTAAATTTTCGTTACCTTCCAATTATCGCAGAAAGTGAGCTACATTAAAGGTTTTTTATAAATTTATTTCCTGAAACGGGTTTTTAACCGTAAAACGACTCCATGGATCATGACAATTTGACTCCATGGAGGTCAAGTCGTTCCTGTGCTGTAAGAGAAATACACTAGTACACGTTATAGAGGAGTACGTACTGCATGAACAGTGATCAATTTCATAAATCTCAATAAGAATGCAATAGATTCGAGAACTAGGCAAACACGGAGTACGAGACGCACCAGAGGTGGGATCATGTGCCCAGGAGACGCACCAGAGGTGGGATCAGGTGCCCAGGAGACGCACCAGAGGTGGGATCATGTGCCCAGGGGACGCACCAGAGGTGGGATCATGTGCCCAGGGGACGCACCAGAGGTGGGATCAGGTGTCCAGGGGACGCACCAGAGGTGGGATCAGGTGCCCAGGAGACGCACCAGAGGTGGGATCATGTGCCCAGGAGACGCACCAGAGGTGGGATCAGGTGCTCAGGAGACGCACCAGAGGTGGGATCAGGTGCTCATGAGGAGTAAGCATCTCCCGGTGACCTCTCACAATGTAAAGTGACAAAATAACATTTAAAAAGTACATGTTTCGCTTAAGTAGTGGCTTAATGTCTTTATTCGTGGGTAACATATGTGTGCAATGCGTGGGTAATGTGCGTGGGTAATATATGGGTTATCCTTAGGTTATCATATCATCATTTGTCAAGTTATTCATACAGTCACTTATTCTTTAACTGTTATAACTTCATAGTGCTATATAGATTATGCCAGGTTTCAATTTGTTATTTTTAAAAATTTACAATCATGACTTTCTGTGATATTTTAAACCTGAATAAAATGAAATGAAATACATAAGGAAAAAGCCGGATGTCATAATATTTAACCTATGGGACAAATAATTCAAGGTGGCCTTTTGTAGTTAGAGTTTCATTCAGATCACAAAATCGACATTTTCCTTCGTTCATTTTAGATATGTTAAAACACACCACAATATTGTTCATACAATGTATATAAATGGACATGTGTATCCTTTTCTTGAAGACGATGCCATATACTTTTTTATACGTGGAAACTTTCAGCTGAAAATAAAAGATAAAATTAAGGGCAACAACTGCTCTCCATATAAATCACTTTTCGTATTTTTGAATGACAATGATATAACATAATGATAAACCAATAAAACTCAGTTTACGCAGAAAAAGAAAATCATAAAAGCAGGACATTTGCCAGAAATTCGTTTAACTAGAAACCTAGGCATGGATATTTGCATCTCTAATTATACATGTCTGAAATTATACAAACGATACCCTATTCCAGCAATTTGTTATCAATACACAAAATTAAATGAAATATCCTTCAGGGACGCCTTCATTCAGAGAGACTTCAAACAGATCCAGCTGACAAATTTCTTGGATCAAATATAATTCCTTATTACTGTGAATCACACGGTGATGGTATTTGGTGGGTGCATGCATCGGTTCAATTTCATGATGATGTTCTTTAACAGATTATCATGATGTTCACTAGCACGACTATCAAAACAACAGCGTCTAGTTTTGAGAAGTAAATTTGTTTAAAACATACATGAGAGCCTGAACTGCGATGTTTTACGCCAGCATACTCCATACAAATGTTCTCCAGTGAATTTCAGTATATTCGGAGTAGACTGTATGGTGAACTATTCAGGTTGGTCCCCTGAATTTCAACTCCCAATAAAGTAATTCAAGAAATCAAAACATTTTGTCATGTATTTCTCCGGAAGTGGAAGAAATTATTGCTTCTTGGCTTCGTTTAGTACATTTTTCTAAACAAGATACCACGATTTACCTTAAATTTGAAAATTTTACTGGGGGCGCGAGCCGGCTTCCCCTTAAACCCGACACTGCTTTTATTTGCCCGTTTGACTTTATTCTCAAACTACCAAAATGTATATTCCCAATCATCCTTTACTTACTGCACTTGGAATGTATTGAAAACAACAAGCAACGCGCTTTCGCACCGACAAGCAACGCGCCTTCGCGCCAACAAACCACACGGCGCGAAGGCGTGTTGCTTGCTGGCGTGACGGCACGTTGCTTGTTGGCGCGAAGGTGTGTTGCTTGTTAGCGTGAGAGCGCGAAGGTGCGTTGCTTGTTGGCGTGATGGCGCGAAGCTTGTTGGCGTGATGACGTGTTGTGACTAACGCGCAGTCACGCTTTTGCAAATGGCCCTATCCGGACACCATAGTGAGGTCACATGAATTCGGAACGCATTAAAAAAAACCGTGTAAAAACGGACAGGTGTTGCTAAAACGCGGAACGGAAAACGAAACGGAAGTTGGAACGGAACGGAAAACGGAAAATATTGTATGCAGTAATGTGTCATGAGATGTCATCCACAGACTCCAACGCTTTATATACTTCATATTAATGCATGTGTATTCTAAAATCATTAACATATCACGAAAACTATCAATAAAGAAAATTAAATCAAATACATAGTCATATTGAATAAAAGACTTGAATTTTCAGATTTTATATCCAATGAATAAAAGCCCCCCCCCACCCCCCGCCAACAACATTGTAAAAGATAAAAAAAAAAAAAAAAAAAAAATTCAAAAATTTTCCCCAAACATAGCCTTGCTTTTATTCGTAATTTAGTTCTACGTCTGGTATTTATGTATCATATCATTTAAAGCGAACAAGTCCGGTGTCTATAAAAGGTTTGCCTCATTGGGGATGAATCTTTGTGAAAGTTCGTACATTTAGCCTACCGATATCCTGCAGATTAGTGCAAACTCCCCGTCGAGGCCTCATTACGTCACCTACGAGTAGACCTCTCCTATGTGACGCACCACACTATACAGATTTGTATATTGTGAGTCCGCGATTATCACGCAGACAAATTACATTAAAGAAGTAGTTCGCAGTTAAAAGTTTGAAGATATTAATATTAAGAGCATTAATATAAAAGTATGGATTTTATTTTAAACATAAAATGATCAAAAGATCATTAAAAAGTAGGGAGACTCTGTTCAAATTATTGTGTAAAATAATGAACTTGTTGTTTACGTTCTTGTTTTGAAAGTTGTTTACGTTTGACGTTATGTTTTTTCGTCATTCTACAGTGACATCACAGTATACGCGGTCTAAGAAATCGCTATCCCATAATGCCTAAGTGGAAGAGTTTGGTTTGTGAGCAAACGAACTCTGGTGGAAGTTTGCAGATTAGTGTTGAACCCGAACAGATATAGCGGGAAAGAAAGATTGAAACGGAACCAATGAAAACTAAGGTGAAGTTTACGATCCATAATCAGATATGAAATAGCTAAAAGACTAACAGACAAATTTATGCTTGAATGGAATTAAAATGTCGTCTCATTAATCTAAATATTAAGATATAAGTATCTAGTTTAGAAATAAACTGTTAGAAGTCCTCCCTATTTAGGATTGAAGTGCTGCGGTCACAATGTCTTCATTAGTTAAAAAATAATATATCAAACACAATATTGCTGACTTAATAAGATCACGTGTAAGTTTACATGTAAATGTACGTTAATGACGTTTTGCCATGGGGGGGGGGGGGCATATAAAGTACGAGTGTTCTTTCCATTCTCTACCCATAGGTGTAGCTGCTTGCTAACACATCTGTCGATGCCGACGTTTCAAAATTCTTGTAAAACGCTTAAGTTTGTAATTCCTATACAAACGTTTAACTTCGCTTAACCAATTTATGATGCAGAATTTTAAGATAAGATTGTTTTACCGCTTGTAAACAATTTCCCAAAATTTTGATTTTAATCATAACAAAGTATTTTCTTTCGATTTTTGGTGTTATGTTATCTTTGATTAACATTCAAATTCTAGAATTCTGTTTCGTTTTCCGTTCCGCGTTTTAACAACACCCAAAACGGACGGCTTTGAAACTTGTGAAACGGACACCATCATACGGTTATATTCTCCATGTCATATATATGTTGTTATACTGATGAAATAAAATTTAAAAAAAATAAAAATTAAATAAAAATTTTCGTTGGATATATTTTGCTAGGTGTTGATTGTTTCTTCTTGCTTTCTTTTGGGGTCAACTATGGTTTCCTAAGAGATAACTATCATCTTAGGAGACGGCTAATGGGGGCTATTCAACGTTACTTTCTTACCGGATGTAAGAAAATCATAAATTTCAGAACCAAATTGTAGCAGACAGTCCGGTATGATGTTGTAAATACAATGTGCTTCTGTTATCATGATATTGGGTAAACGAATGTCGTCAGTGCAGTAGGAAAATTTACAGACCTGAGTTATTCAAAAATGTTATAATACCGGACAACCGTCAGAACCCCCAGTAACGAGAAGACATGCTTTATTGTATCAGTGGTCACAGAGAGTCGTGTTGTTACGAAGGCTGGTAGCAGCCAGCAGTTGACACCAATGTTCTGAATGTTTCCTGAAAACTTACACTCGTAACTCAAGTGTAGAGTGTCAGGGCAAAATATCATGTTCACTCTAGATACATCAACAAGTTGTTTGTGTCCGAAGTAAAACCCATACACGTACTCTCTATACTTAAGATCGATATCAGGTTTGAAATCCACTTCTGGATCATACCCCCCCCCCCTCCAACACAAACACACACTTGGTTCCTCTGTTGTATTTCAGTTGGTAATGTATAATCAAGATTGGGTCATTTACAATTTTTTTCGAATCACGTCTTGTTCTGAAAGGTCGACAACGTTTGTTTAGCTGGTGATGATTGTAAAGTTAGATGTCAGATTTGTCTTCCTCCTCATCATTGGCGGCCACCACGTGACTCTTTCAAACGAGAGGTGAGCAAATAGTGAATAGTAACATTTACAACGCAGGAACCAGTCTGCTTCCTCTCCTGCAGATAAGCAATAAAGATTAGTATTATTGGAAATCAAACTTGTTAAGGCATGTGAATATTTAGCTGCCCATCATTGATATCAGAAAAGGAAAAGAAAAAAAAAAAAGACCAACTGCGATCTCTTTTCCAATTGTTGTACCATTATGCGCTTACTGTACAGTCCCTGGTGCGTTTAGTCAAATAAAGAAACTTGTGCTTTTTGTATTTTTTTCGATAAGATATTGATCGATTTCGTCATATTTCAGTTTCCCTTCAAAACTAGTTTTGTTTTGTAGTACTTATCCCTTTCATCAATTATCGCCGCAATTTGCGCATCGTTCGAGTAAGCTCTTAAAAGCTTGGGTTCATGGTCATGTTGAGTTGACACGATCAATTGCCATCACTGTTACATGCCCATGTGCGCCTAGCATAGTAAGCCTGTGGTTCTTTATCTAATCACTATCGTATTGAATGACCTCACTATAGAAGTAATATAAAAATAAACAGAATTACAAAAAAGTCACATCATTGATATTTTCATGTACAAAACCCAAAACCAATTCAGGAAAAATATATTGGAATTTTGTAATAAAGTTAGAATGAACAAAACGTTTTACTTGTATAGAATTTTGTGTCTGATGTCAACCTATAATTATCTGTATTCATTCAAATGCTGTATCTTCTAACTATATAATTGATTGATTGAATATTGTTTAACGTCCCTCTCGAGAATCTTTCACTCATAGGCCTCTGCTGGTGGACTGTTAGTCCCCGAGGGTCTCTACAGCCCAGTAGCTAAGTACTTCGTTACTAGCTTGAAAATACGGATTTACATTTAATTGCTGTTATAAAATTTAGAAATTCATTTCAAAATTAAGGATTATCTCCCTCATGCATAGCTCTTATCCTTGGACGAATTTGGCTCCACTTTTTTGGCACGATGTTTTTGGCTAAATTTAGCTCTATTACTTCAGAGTTATTTCGGATTTCAAACATTTCGGTTGAGCATCACTGAAGAGACATTATTTATCGAAATGCGCATCTGGTGCATCAAAATTGGTACCGTATAAGTTTTACATGGAGACGTCACCACTGCCGGTGAAGGGCTGCAAAATTTAGGCCTATGCTCGGTGCTTACGGCCATTGAGCAGGGAGGGATCTTTATCGTGCCACACCTGCTGTGACACGGGGCTTCGGTTTTTGCGGTCTCATCCGAAGGACCACCCCATTTTATCGCCTCTTACGACAAGCAAGGGTTATTGAGGACCTATTCCCGGATCCCCCAGGATAACTATATAATTAAAAAATAAAATGAATATAATATATAATCATGGAACTGCCTTGAGAATTTCAACTGTCAGAGACATTTCTTTTAAAAAATAAATCAATATTCCACTGAAACCCTAGCGCCTATGAGAAGTAACAACAAGCCTGTCTGCACCATTGTAGTGCCCCTATTTAACCCTGACTATTTTCCACATGAGGATATAAAGCATTTGAAAAAAGAGCAATCTATTCGATAATCATGTACTGTTTAGCTTATACGAGTACATGTACTTCAACGAAATCTTAAGTTCCCCTTCACAAACCAGTATGGGAAGATTGCAAGATAAGCAACGGAAACTAGAGGGCGGCCATAACATGCTCTTGGACAAGTGCTTAGTATTTTCTAAGAACCTCCTCCTCGACACCCTCTATCTCCACACCCGATTAGGTTAAAAACACGTTTGTTGCTTGATAAATACTGTCAGTAGAGAATCGGAAGCTAGGTGTCTGTGTTACGCAGTGGTTCTCACCATTGCGACCCCAGTTTGATCCGCAGGATCGACTTTGTATTTGTATATAAGAGGGCCCCCTCCCACACGTGTTTTCTCCCATTTTCTCTCGCATCAACGACTCTTTCGCGCCACTATCCGAGCTAACGAGAAGCAGCACTATATGTTGTAGAACTTGTTCGTTAATCGTCGTAAATATAAAGTCGAGTGGTTCGATTTTTCGACTTTGTACACATTGGTGTAAAGCTGCGAGTGGTTCGATTGTTCCACTTTGTACACATTGGTGTAAAGCTGCGAGTGGTTCGATTGTTCCACTTTGTACACATTGGTGTAAAGCTGCGAGTGGTTCGATTGTTCCACTTTGTACACATTGGTGTAAAGCTGCGAGTGGTTCGATTGTTCCACTTTGTACACATTGGTGTAAAGCTGCGAGTGGTTCGATTGTTCCACTTTGTACACATTGGTGTAAAGCTGCGAGTGGTTCGATTGTTCCACTTTGTACACATTGGTGTAAAGCTGCGAGTGGTTCGATTGTTCCACTTTGTACACATTGGTGTAAAGCTGCGAGTGGTTCGATTGTTCCACTTTGTACACATTGGTGTAAAGCTGCGAGTGGTTCGATTTTTCCACTTTGTACACATTGGTGTAAAGCTGCGAGTGGTTCGATTGTTCCACTTTGTACACATTGGTGTAAAGCTGCGAGTGGTTCGATTGTTCCACTTTGTACACATTGGTGTAAAGCTGCGAGTGGTTCGATTGTTCCACTTTGTACACATTGGTGTAAAGCTGCGAGTGGTTCGATTTTTCGACTTTGTACACATTGGTGTAAAGCTGCGAGTGGTTCGATTGTTCCACTTTGTACACATTGGTGTAAAGCTGCGAGTGGTTCGATTGTTCCACTTTGTACACATTGGTGTAAAGCTGCGAGTGGTTCGATTGTTCCACTTTGTACACATTGGTGTAAAGCTGCGAGTGGTTCGATTGTTCCACTTTGTACACATTGGTGTAAAGCTCCGTATTGTGATAAAAACATAATACAACACCCCTTACATATAGTGTAACTGCGATAAATAGTGTAAGGTACGTAATAAGTGAAACAAGTGTAAAACGATACGTCTTTAATTCGATGATAACAGATATGCAACATTATATAAATATTGCATGTAGTTGAGGGTAACATTGAAAATTTTCACCCCGAGAAAACCATTGTCAACCGAGGCGCAGCCGAGGTTGACAATGGTTTCTCGAGGGGGAAAATTTCAATGTTACCCTCAACTACATGCAATATTTGTTTTATTATACTGAATGTTATGTAAACTGGAAAGCAGAAAAACTTACGTCTGTTGACATTTGATCAATCACTGTCATGCAATATTTCGTATTTCGATGCGGGTACTCGCGTTTATTACAAACGCTCAAACGACGTCGTCTAGCAATCAACGGCGAACCGTACGTATGGCATGTCAAACGTTGCAATATTTGATCTTTTCCATTTGTATTGTATAATTTTCCATTTGTATTCTATATTTTCCATTTGTATTGTATAATTTTCCATTTGTATTCTATATTTTCCATTTGCATTGTATAATTTTTCATTTGCATTGTATAATTTCCATTTGTATTGTATAATTTTCCATTTGTATTCTATATTTTCCATATTTATTGTATAATTTTCCATTTTCATTCCATATTTTCCATTTGTATTATATATTTTTTTCGTTTTGCATTGTATAATTTCCATTTGCATTGCAAAATCTTTCATTTGTATTGCATCCGAGGGATTGTTTATTTTGATTTGTTACGAAGGATTTCATTAGTTTAGGTCCCATTTATATTTAGCCGTGACGTACCACAAATAGACTTGCTATGCTACATGTACGCGCACAGTGGCGTAGCAGTGGTTTTTTTTAACGTGTCAACGCCTGTCGCAACACGGGATGTCTGCTTTTAAGGTCACATTATCCGAAAGATCTGTGATTCTCACTTTTAGATAGCAATGCGTATGGGAAAGTATTAACTGGTTTGATGCAGCCATGACACGAGTAGAACTCGAACATGCGACCTCACGGTTACGAACCAAAGGATATATCACTGAACTACCGCGATCGGTTCCATATAAGGACTTGTTGAACATACATGTAGCTAGCAATGTGGAATCTTGCGCCGGGAGACCCCCCCCCCCTTTCCTTCACAAATATGATATTTTATATATAGATGTCAAAAAAGCATGCATGTGCGTTTTATTTTGTCAAAACGCACTTGTTCCAGGGGGGCTTACAGGGGCGGATCCAGGAATTGCAGTTACGGGGGCGCCACTTTATGACACAGTGGGTCCAGGGGGCGAAGCCTCCCATAGCTGGATTTTACAGATTTTATAGGACTTGAAATATGTCATTTTTAATAAAGTAAAATTAGTAAAATGACGCAAATTTTAAGGGTTTCTGGAAAAATTAAGTTCTCTCAATAAAGTAATTCAAGAAATCAAAAGATTTTGTCATTTATTTCACCGGGAATGGAAGAAATTATTGCTTCTTTTATCTTTTAATACATTTTTCTAAACAAGATACCAAGATTTACCTTAAATTGAAAAATTGGGGGGGGGGGGGGGTGGGGGGGGGTTAGTCCCCAGACATCCAGCAGTTTACTGCATCCTTTCGTTCAGAATTATCTAGATCAGCCAGTGGTTAAATAGGAGACTAGTTTGAGTATGCTGATCACATTAGACGCATAAAAGCGTTCAATTAATTGGGGAGGGGGGTGTACGCCATTACACTTAGCAAATACGGTACATTCCTGCGAAACGTGGCTCCTGAACTTTACCTCTTCAACATCTCGCGCATTACCAAATTCGATAAACGATAACTCCATTGAATCCATTGAATAGTTGTAACAAGCCAAACTCGATGTTAACAATTGGCTGATTGGTGGGGACCCAAGGGCCGAATTAAGTCCCCCGAATCTACTGAATTCTGACTAAATAAAAATGTGCATGCTTTTCTGGAGAGTTCTATTTTAAAAAAAAAAAGATCAGGGGGTGGGGGATTCGCCATTACTAGAGCTAGCTACGTATTTTCAAAAATAACTAGTCTTACATGGACCTGATCGCGGTAGCTCAGTAATATATCGCTTGGTTTGTGGGCGAGAGGTCGTGAGTTCGAGAACCGTTACTGTCATTGCCGCATCAAACCTAAGACATAAACAAAGACAGTGATTGCTCCTTTGCCAAACACTCGGCATTTAAAAGTGAGAATCACAGGTCTTTCCGTAATGACCCTAAAAACAGATATTCCGTATCGCTGCACAGGCGTTGGCACAATAAGGAACCGTCATTGCTACGGCCCTGTGTGCTAAGCACGTCTACAGATGTGGTACATCAGTGACGTTAACTAATGAAATCCTTCGTAACAAATCAAAATAAACATTCCCTAGATACAATCCAAATGAAAAATTATTACAATGCAAATGGAAAATATCGAATACAAATGGAAAATTATACAATACAAATGGAAAATATAGAATACAAATGGAAAATTATACAATACAAATGGAAATTATACAATGCAAATGAAAAATTATACAATGCAAATGAAAAATTATACAATGCAAATGGAAAATATAGAATACAAATGGAAAATTATACAATACAAATGGAAAAGATCAAATATTGCAACGTTTGACATGCCATACGTACGCGCATAAATTTGACGCATGTGATATTTTTTTATAATATCACCCGTTGTCAAGTACTGTTACCCGTTGCTAGATACTATCACCCTGGGGCGCGTGTTTTCTGTTCTCAGAGGGTAACAATATGTTTTTTCAAATGCTTCTCGACCAATCAGGTTCGAGTATTTTACATGAAAGTATAATAATATACGTTAAGTGATATCAGAATAGGCAATAGGATTCGAATCAATTCTTTATACCAATCCAATTGTAGTCCTAGAATCATTGTCCTCGAATGACCCCCCCCCCCCCCCTAAGTAATTCCGTATCCCGTGACTTTCTCCGGTCCAGACACTAGTTGTTCCAGTAACCCACAGAACGTAAGCAAAACATTAATAATTAAAAGAGGTCTTCCCTGATTACGATACCATGATGCGCTTTACGCTGAAGTTAATACCCTTGATCTCCATTAAGCAACTCAATCACCTTGATATCAGAGAAGAGGATTTACAAGATTGATTTGATTTTGTGAAAATGAGCCGCGGAGACATCAGTGTACACAGGACATGCCACTTCGGCTTATATCTACGTGTGGATTTCTGATCAAATCTAACATTTGTGACTTGTGGAAGAATGACTGATAAAATAAATTACGTGATAAAGTCTTGGTAAAATTCAGTATTCAAGAAGCCAGGGAGCATCATCATTCCAAATCTACTTACTGTGTTCAGTATCTCTACAGATCTTATACAATCTAAATATATCGTATTCCTTGTGCGAACACAAAGAAAAGACGTGGATATTCAACAATTTCATTTTGATCGAGCGGATACCCTGAAAACAACGCAAGTTATTAGTTTATATAAGGGGGGGGGGGGTGATTTTCATGGATTATTCCCAACAATTTATATCCTTCCCGAATAAGAGGAAGAACAAATCTCCATGAAAAAAACCAGGTCCCCGCGATTATGAGAATTTATTTTGATACCAAGAGAATTCAACAAAGAACAACCTTTTTTTCTTTTTAAAGGGAAAATCAAGACAAGCTACTGATAAACAAGTTGATGGTACAGGGGTTTCAACTGTCTCGTTTAAAATAAGTTTTCCGCTAATTCAACGGTCGTTATAATGATCTCTACATATGTAGTATGCCAACACAACCTATCGTTGGGTAAATGCTGTCTGACGTGTTTCATGCCGATTGTTAAGCCCGTTCTTGACTACGGATTACTCCGTGTTCTATACGTAGTGATTGATCCTTCGCCAAACACTCGGCATTCAGGCGTGAGAATCACGGGTCTTTCATATGTAACCTTAGGAGACGGAGGTTCCGTGTCGCGGCAGGCGTTGGCACGTTAAAGAAGCCTCACTGCTATGGCCTTGATCGCTAATTTTGTGGTACTTCACCTATAATTGGTGACTTTCAATATGAGTGAAAATTTCTCGACGGGACGTAAAACAACCAACCAACCTACCTACCTACCTAGGCACCCGATCCCACCTCTTACATGTCCAGGGGTCCGTGTTTGTTCTTCTCTTAATTTTGTACTCTAGATAAGATTATGAAATTGATCACTTTTCGTTTTCTTCTCGTGTTCATGTTTTTATCATATGATTGATGAAATAAGCAACATCCTTTGACTTAACCAAGTTTCTGTATTGTTGCAGGACCATGACAAGAGGTCAGATTTCAGATGAAATGTTTATCAAGTACATTCAGTGATCACAAAACCATATCAATGTCTTGAAGCAAAACTTTAAAATAAAATGTCAGCATCGTGGCCAAATTAAGAAAGCCAATGCACTGACAAAGGTTTTGGGAGCGTATTCAATTTCCCATACTGAACCCAGTGGTTGGCCCTTTTAATTATTTGAAGTATGAATATCTTCACAAACCCTGCCGTTAGAACTACGTTGTCATCAAATGACAATTGAGGTGCGGTACACGTTGTAATGTTAAGACGGGGAGAAAACCGATAAAGATCGGAATGATATGAGACGGAGAGACAAATATTATTGAAAAAAAAGTCGTTTTATTTTTTTGTTTTGATTAAAGAAACGTCACTCCCCGCCAAATGATTTATATGTATCATAAAGGTTCTGAAACCCTTTAAAAGTGGAAAAGTAACAAATTTCAGTTAATACCGTTTTTGAAATAAATTATTGGTACAGATATTGAAAACAAGTGACTCTTTTAGATCAAGTAAAGCTGTTATGAGAGTACATATCAATATTTTCCAACACATTCCCCTCAGAAAACTAAACTATGGACCGAGCACTGTGGTTCATCTATGTTCGTGTTCATCAAATTTCGCGCATTTGTCAATAAATACAGCGTCGTATAAACAGCCAACAACATACGTCCTCCCAACAGTGAAAAAACTACGTTCTTCATTTGTCAGTTGATTAATTATCGTGGTCTGGTACAACCACGAAAACAACCAAATTGAAAGTCTACAGAAATTAATTAAAGCAGTGTATCGTAAATCATGGTCACCAAGAAATATATATATATATATATATATATATATATATATATATATATATATATATATATATATATAATATCGGCTTGATTAAGTCTATAGACGGCGAAACAGAGGTGAGTTTTATGCAAGGTCGTGATGCGGCTGGGTCAATGATATCTTTACACCTGCTGATCAATCACACGACGAATTCTTGTCATATTAGAGAGGTTTAGCCAATCAACTTGAACGCGTAACAGGGGATCCCCCCTCCCCCAAAATATGTGTATTACGTTATGTAAATTCTGTTGATGACATATTTCTACAAATATCCGCATTACATGCAGAGCGCAGAGTACAACATGTAGCTTATATTTTCTTATTTTTGGTTTATTTCAGTGGTAATGTATTTTTTCTGAAAGCTGAAGATTTATAGACAAATATTGATGTAAAGAAATCATCATTTTTCATTGAAAATAAAATCTCTATAGTTTTTAAAGAGGCTAATTTTTATTTTTAAAACACGCCCGACGAATAATAAATTTACTAGAGCTCTTTTTCGAATCGAACGAGAAAATAGTGAGAGGAAATTATTTTATCATATATATAGACCTAAATGCATATTTTTTCAGTTGTTGAAAACATGTTGTAGCGTAAAACAAATAAGATTTTCTGATAGAAGCTTTTATACTTTGAAATCTACAAGTACACGCACACGTAACACGTGCTAAGTTTTACAAGAAATGTAATGTAAACGTGTGTACGTGTAATATCATCCTGTAATGTAGGCGTACAACTGTGTTTTCTAAACCTCTCTAATACGACACAGTCGGTGACGGTCTATGCTTCAACCGACCTTTCTACTCAGATGTGCCTGGATTACGCAATAGACAAATTGTTTTCAAACATTTAACAGTAATGTACAAAACTGTCACAAGGAAATCAACACTAACTTGCTTTTAATCCATTTTCAACTTGTCCCCTGTTCAGGGTTTACGTGGTCTTGGGAGGAACGATGTCACAATAGGGGACCAATTAAGAATTGGATGAGGAAATCAGAGTTGTGATTTAAAACGGGGACAGGGTTAAGAATTTAGATGTGAAGTTTGAAGAAGATGGAAGGTGTTTAGTGCATTTATAATTCTTTAACCAATCTTTCTATCTCTTGACAATAATCACAAATGATTATTTTAAAAAATGCACCGTTAGGTATATGTATTCTCCTGGAACTACCTGTACACGATACACATCGTGTTTGCATATTCACATGTTTGAGGTCACAACCTGAGACAATGCCAATTGCAAGGCCCAACATGAGGACACAGTGTCATAATTTTGATTCGACACACAACTTCTCAACCAAAATATATCAGCTGACCAGGTGTGATAGCCCTAGGCCACACAGTGTACAAAATATAATTCAAACACACTTGTATATTCATCGCCATGAATTTCAAGGAGACCCCACAGTGCATGTTTTGAATTGCTACGCACTACTCAACCCCACACCTAATCCCCAACCTTCATAATGCATCAACTGACCAAGTTACCAAGTTTGATAGTAATGTGAAAAATATGACCCTGGCAATAAAAAAAGTGAGATTGTTTATCAACTGTTCACTCATATGGAGACGTTCGGGAAAGCCTATACTATCATACGTCCCGTTATAGACGGGAGCAAGAAAAGCAGCTTGTTCTACGTATGATCAGTTTTTGAATCGAGGCAGGCTACTGACAAACACGTTGATGTTACAGGGGTTTCAACAGTCTGGTTTAAACTCAGCATTTCGCAAATTTTATGGTCGTTATAATGATCTAGTTTGCCAATAGAACCTATCAGTGGGTCAATTGTGTGTGTGTAGTAGCATTGTCCTGCTAAATTGTTAATCCAGGACTGTTGGTTGGCAGATACGGCAGTATTATTGGATAGGGAATTTCATTCGGGAATTGATGTGGCGTCAGAGTACCGTTTACCATAACGAGGCTAGCATGGTTTCCTCCACAGACCAACACAACATGTCTACTTCCGCCACACAATCACAGTAATAACAAAAAGTTCTCTACGTCTCCCCACTCTCCCGTCAGCAAGCAATAACGGGACTCTTCGTCAAACTTCGCTTTCGACTAGTCTTGCAATGAAAAGCGCAAGTGATACTGTGTCCAGTTTCTTCAGTCGGTGTAGCTGCAATACTGTAGACCTGTCCAGTTTGGGTGGGTGCGCAACTCCTTAGGATCTCCGTAATGGTGCAGATGCGGGAGTGATTCTCTCCCGCAACATTTTCGACCAGTCTAAACATTTGCTGGCTTTCTTTACATAAAAATTCCACTTTCCCTATTCATATTTGTGCACCATGTTTGATGTACATGTACTGAAGCTGATCTTCCGGTTGTCAAGTTATTCGCATATACCCATATAAGGTATTGTTTACACCAACGGACGATTACGGAGAAGAAAACTATTTCGTCGGTATTGATTAGGCTTGATATCAAGTTAAACACAAACAGCAGAGTGTATTTTTTCTGCCACCATATGCTTTTTCTTTCTTTGTCAAAATGATTCGAGTAACAACATTTTCGCGCTGATTGTCAATGTTAAGTTTTTAGTTTTACAAGATCTCGCAATAAAAAACATGGCGGAGCAGACGAAGAATTTTGCATGTTGTACATGATATTTGATGAAAAACACCTTACGTAGACATGCCCAAGCGCAAATTTGGTTACAGCTTATTACAGGTACTCTTATCAGTGTAAACAACAATGGAGACAAATAAACGGAGCTTATTACAGGTTATTCATAAAATTATTTTGCCCCATTCCGAAGATCCTCTGGAATTGTAGCCCTCTCCCGAAAACGTCAGAATAAAAACAAATGGGATATGGCTACATTACTGCAGATAGGTTTGGTGTGTTAGTTCGGTCTTTGTAAGGTCTACTGGTTTCCAGACCGCAATGTCGCCCTAAAGCATTATGAACTGTACATACAACGGTTAGAAATGCAACGATCGGATTCGTTCTCTTTAGAAAGTCATGGAAGATATTGGGAGATTTGTTTCTGGATTACATTATGTATATACAGGGATACAATTTTAACGGATTCACACGTGTTCCTATTTCTAGAGCTACCTCTTGTATTTACTTGCAGCTAAAAAAGGGTCACGTTTGAATAACCACGATTATTTTAGGACAATATATATTTCAAACTAAACAGTACTTGTATGTGATTTAAAGATAGATAAACTTGGTTCTATCAAAAACATTAAAATCATATTCAAATCACATTAACTATGAATGAGGAGAAACATGCGCCACATGTATAACGAAACAAACCGTTAGTGATTTATATCAGTATAAACTTATGCAATGAATTCAAACTTCACAAAGACAACAATATTATCAACGTAATTGCCTAATTTCTCTGAGGGAAACTATTTTTATACATCACTACTTGAATTCAATCTTTGATTTTCTTTGAAAAGCCTACCACTATTTTTTTTTCATTCAAGAACAGATTATGAAATTAACTTTCATGACAGTATTTTTATCCTTATTATCAAGATAATCAACGGTTTTTGCTAATTGATTTGTGGCATTGTTAATGAAGTAATGAATTTTCCTCTGCACGGGTGTTGGGCGACAATTTACATTATTACCCTGACGTTTGAGTGTGTGACCTTAATTTATTATGTCATATGACCGATATTGTTATCGGATGTAAAACATAAAGTATATTTCCGACATTCGGAAAATGTAGGAGGAGAATTGCATTGTACCCACGGGGAACGTTTCTTTGTAAACGAGAAAAAAAAAATTTCAAGAAATAATGCTCTTTTATACGGTACCCTAGATGTCCTCTGGGCTTCTATGACTACTTCGCAACATTTTTATCACCATTAGCTACCACCGTGTTCTTGACGTTTTGAATTATGTTTATATATACAAATGTTATAATTAAACATTTCTTTAGGGTACATCTAGCGGTCGCCAAGTTTGATTTTCAAATTTCCTGCAACTGTTTTGAAAGATTAATGGGGAATTTCATTGAATAAGTTTATAGCTCCGAATGTCGTCCTTTCTCCAGTCTGTTCTGTCTATTAGTGTTAGACGAAACAACGATTACCCTCATTATCACATAGCTGACATTTAGTCAAATACTTTTAAACTGTA
Organism: Ostrea edulis; assembly: GCF_947568905.1. Taxonomy (NCBI): domain Eukaryota; kingdom Metazoa; phylum Mollusca; class Bivalvia; order Ostreida; family Ostreidae; genus Ostrea; species Ostrea edulis. The sequence continues at coordinate 78,155,735 of NC_079166.1, read as the reverse complement.
TTTCTATAAATTAAGCAGAATTTATGGAGGATTAAATTTTTTTTTGAAGACCTGGGATGTTTTGTTTTACATAATATAGGACGCGCTTTCGGCTTTTTCGATAGACATAGATTTTCCACTTGGTCATGGTTTCCATTTAGAATCGGTTTTATGATATTTAGTTGATGAAAGTTGACATATTTAGGTGAAAAACTTATATTTGGGAACCGATTAAATATCGGTACATCTAAAAGTGCTTTTGTTGAAATTAGAACCGGGAAGTTAAAACACGTGAAATATGCTTCTTATGTGGGACATATTGATAACGTCCATTGGGATCTATCATTGATGTCGAAATTCACGAAGCGACCACGTCTTTTCTTCTTCTTCTGCTGTTTGAAACCTAATGTATACGTAATTTCTTCAAACGAGTTAATGAAATTGCATTAAAAATCTATTTATAAATTTCTTTAAAGTTTGTCAGTGCAAAGTTTTAACGTACTTTAAACTGACAAGACCGATAATGATCACAAAAACCTACACGATCGACACAAAATACATGTATATTTTTATGACATGGAAATAAAAATTCGAACCTGTTATTTGGTTTTACAAATAGTCAATAACTCCAAATATCAATGTTTCTAAGACCGCCTAAAGCACACAGTACCGCTCCATACACAACAGCTTAACTGATCCGATTGCTATTTTTAGATTGCCTGATAATCGGATAAGCTCGGAAAGAAACCGCCTTACGTTTGATAGATCGCACCAGAATTCGATTTCATACCCCCTCCCCCTTGTTTTTCTTACAAAGTACCCATCACTAAGAGGAGTGATGAACACGGCTTTCTAACGTATTGTGATGAGCAAGAACAGGATTGTACTTCGCTTCTTTTATTACGTCCTATAAAAAAAAAAATCCCTTCAAAGATGTCATAAGATTTAGGTCAATTGCCAAAAATGTTGACCTCTAAATGTCGCTCAAGGCCGTAGCAGTGAGGTTTTAATATCGTGTCAACGCCGGTCTTGACCCAAAACCTACGTACTAAAAGTCCTATCAGAGTGACCCGTGACCTTTGAATCTAATGGTGGGTTATTGGCGAAGGAACACTCACTATTAATGTTAAACGTCTAAGGGTTGAGTCGGCGCCGGAATAGCGACTTCCGGCTACAGAACGGTCGTCTTACACGTGAATAGCGCAACTAGTTTGCAAGAATTTACCGTGTATACAAACAAGAACCTGATGTCGACTTAGCAACCGGTCATGCATTTAAAAATATACCTTTTACCCATAAGTTTTTCATTTTAAATAGTTATAATTTTCATTCATCATCTTATTGATCATTGTATTTTTTTTGCATCGGACTTCTGCATAATGTATAAAACTAATACTGGAACACACACATAGAGTCCTACATACAATGTATGTATTAGACAGAGAACCGTAGTGAAATGTGGAGAACCTTGTGGTTCTTAATTATTAAAGTGTGTAAACTGTTGGACTACATCGATCATTGATAACAGTACACATATTAATCAAACAAATGATTTTTCATCCATCTATCACCCATTTCATTCATCTTATTGGAGGAAAATACTCTCACCTTTCGCTAATTTCTGTAATATCGATTCCCATCTAATTGATATAAAGAACTGAAATTTTCGTGATAATTCATAATTTACTAGAATTATTCGTCAAATTTGTTTATTTCGAACATATAAATTTTTTAGCATCTTGACAAATTGCGATATTACACAAAATAAAGATCGGCCGAGGGAGAGCGTACGTATTTCTGTGAATTGAATCAGACAGGTATTAGATGGATGAAAGTGTCATCAATTATCAGTGTTAAAGTAGCCAAACAATCTACACACTTGCAATAATTAAAAATTCCCAGGGTTCTCTGTTTACTAAGACCGGATGTTGTACTCATGCTGCAATGAGCACTGGATGTAGGCTACACACTGAACGAAATTCGACGGAGCGAAAGATCCAGAGGCCTAATTAATACACCATAAAATTCTCAAGAAACACTGCACACTGCTGCAAAACAATTGTATTTCTAGTTAAATTTAGTTAGTATACATACATGTACATCCGTTTTGTCTTTTTGTTGACTGCATTAGACAGGCCAACAACGAGTGGGTACGTTGAAATCTAAACAATTCACAAGGTCATGCTAGCATGGCGTTTGGCTACATGTACCTCCCTCTGACGTATATATTTGCTCAACTAAGATTTTTCGTCAATGACAAAGACCAAGGAGACCTCCAAATCAGCCATACCTAATCTGCTGTCCTATTTGTACATACACTTTAACGGAAAGACCACCTGTAACAAGGAACCCGCCATCAAATTCTCACCCTGCTAGAGTATAGGTCACCTTATCTAAACACATTTTGACTCTATGGGTACTGCATTGTATGGTTTCTCTATTCTCTATATATGTGTGTGGTTTCTCTATTCTCTATATATGTGTAAGGTTTCTCTATTCTCTATATATGTGTATGGCTTCTCTATTCTCTATATATATGTGTGGTTTCTCTATATATGTGTATGGTTTCTCTATTCCTATATATGTGTATGGTTTCTCTATTCTCTATATATTTGTATGGCTTCTCTATTCCTATATATTTGTATGATTTCTCTATTCCTATATATTTGTATGGGTTCTCTATTCTCTCTATATTTGTATGGGTTCTCTATTCCTATATATGTGTATGGTTTCTCTATTCTCTATATATTTGTATGGTTTCTCTATTCGCTATATATGTGTATGGTTTCTCTATTCCTATATATGTGTATGGTTTCTTTATTCTCTATATATTTGTAGGGATTCTCTATTCTCTATATTTGTAGAGATTATCTATTCTCTATATATTTGTAGTGTTTCGCTATATATTTGTAGGGTTTCTCTATTCTCTATATATGTGTATGGTTTCTCTATATATTTGTATGGTTTCTCTATTCCTATATATTTGTATGGTTTCTCTATTCCTATATATTTGTATGGTTTCTCTATTCCTATATATTTGTATGGTTTCTCTATTCTCTATATATTTGTATGGTTTCTCTATTCTCTATATATTTGTATGGCTTCTCTATTCCTATATATTTGTATGGTTTCTTTATTCCTATATATTTTTATGGTTTCTCTATTCCTATATATTTGTATGGTTTCTTTATTCCTATATATTTTTATGGTTTCTCTATTCTCTATATATTTGTAGGGTTTCTCTATTCTCTATATTTGTAGGGTTTCTCTATATATTTGTAGGGTTTTTCTATTCCTATATATGCATATGGTTTCTCTATTCTCTATATTTGTCTGGTTTCTCTATTCTCTATATATTTGTATGGTTTCTCTATTCTCTATATTTGTATTGTTTCTCTATTCTCTATATATTTGTATGGTTTCTCTATTCTCTATATATTTGTATGGATTCTCTATTCCTATATATTTGTATGGTTTCTCTATTCCTATATATTTGTATGGTTTCTCTATATATTTGTATGGTTTCCCTATTCTCTATATATGTGTTTGGTTTCTTTATTCTCTATATATTTGTATGGCTTCTCTATTCCTATATATGTGTATGGTTTCTCTATTCTCTATATATTTGTATGGTTTCTCTATATATTTGTAGATATTCTCTATATATTTGTAGAGATTCTCTATTCTCTATATATTTGTAGGGTTTCTCTATATATTTGTATGGTTTCTCTATTCTCTATATATTTGTATGGTTTCTCTATTCTCTATATATTTGTAGAGATTCTCTATTCTCTATATATTTGTATGGTTTCTCTATTCTCTATCTTTGTAGGGATTGAGTTTTCCATCTCGTCATGAGATTGACAGTCGTGTTTGTATCTCTTGCCCAAGGCGTTTCTGAATATATCATTCACACATTTAGCCACCATAAAAAATTTCAGTTCTTTCGATTTTTAAAGCCTTTGCCACTGACAATAATTGTATTTCATCAGGTCAGACGTATGTTTTCAACGCTTTTATACGAAAGCACCATTTTAAAAAAGAATTGCCACTTTCAATAATTCTGGCAAATATATTACACTATACTAACTGTTGTTATGAGATTGATCACTGTTCGTTATCTTCACCTTTATAAGAGTTATGAGATTGATCGCTGTTCGTTATCTTCACCTTTATAAGAGTTATGAGATTGATCACTGTTCGTTATCTTCACCTTTATAAGAGTTATGAGATTGATCGCTGTTCGTTATCTTCACCTTTATAAGAGTTATGAGATTGATCACTGTTCGTTATCTTCACCTTTATAAGAGTTATGAGATTGATCGCTGTTCGTTATCTTCACCTTTATAAGAGTTATGAGATTGATCACTTTTCGTTATCTTCACCTTGCACTATACTAACTGTTGTTAGTATATAAGATAAGATAAGATAAGATATTCTTTATTTCCTCCAAGGTAATGGAGAGTTATAAGTAATTGACAACTAGGGAAACCAGTATATAATGGTACGGGCAACAGAAGTCATCCTGAAAATTACAGACCGATCACGCTACCTAGTTGTCTGGGAATTTTTTTTCTATTATATTGTGTGAATTTTGAATGGTTTTGCCGATGAAATTGATTTAATCAGCGAAGAGCAAACAGGATTCAGAAACGGTTATTGTATAACTGATAATACATTTGTGTTAGATTTTCTTAGTTAATAGGCACTGAGCAATAAGGAAACATTATTTTGTGCTTTTATAGATTTCAAGCAGGCCCTTGACATCTTTTGGCCCATTGACCAAAACAGTGGAGTAAATGGGAAATGTTTTAAATTCTTAAAAAATATTTATAATTATATCAAATCAAAGATACAAATAGATGAACACGTATTATTATTTTTCATATGCAATGTTGGTTTGAGACAAGGGGATTCATTATCGCCACTTCTATTTTCATTGTTTATCAATGACTTGGAATATACTAACCAACAAAAAATCAAGTATTTAGATATATCGACGACGTTTTGTCTATTAACAATGATAACTTTTATTCATATGTCGATTCGATATATCCCTGTGAGCTCGAAATAAAAGACACCACAGAGTCGTTCACGTCTGCTTCATACTTAGATATTTTATTGAAAGTAAACATTAACGGCAAACTGACAACTCAACTGTATGACAAACGGGATGATTTCAGCTTCTCCATCGTCAGCCTCCCATATTTATGTAGCAATATTCCATTATCACCTGCATATGGTGTTTATATTTCTTAACTGATTCGATACGCAAGAGCTTGTTCTGTGTATAGTCAGTTTTTAAATCGATACAAGCTACTGACAAACAAGTTGATGGTACAGGGGTTTCACAGTCTCGATTGAAGTCAGCATTTCGCAAATTCTATGGTTGTTATAACGATATAGTTCGTCAATGCAACCTATCACTGGATCAAATGCTGTCTGACATGTTTCATACCCATTGTTAGGCCGTTCTTGGCACACTGATTTTGACTACGGATAGTTCCATTTACCTGATCAGGATATAGGGCTCACGGCAGGGGTGACCGGTCGACAGGGAATCCTTACTCCTCCTAGGCACCTGATCCCACCTCTGGTGTGTCCAGGGGTCTGTGTTTGCCCAACTATCTATTTTGTATTGCTTATAGGAGTTATGAGATTGATCACTATTCGTTATCTTCACCTTTCATTTACATGTCTTAGCACGCAAGTACAAGATGATATGTTTGTTATGTTAAGACGTTGTATTATTTTTATTCTGTTGATACTGTTTTAATGTCCAAAACTGCATCTGATTTACAGCACTAACTCGTATTGCAGTTTATGGAAACTCACTGTGAACATAGCCAAAAACAAACGTGTTAATATTTTCAAAATGTCCTATGGCAAAACGTAAGTTTTTGTACAATGTTATTGCTATTAAAAATGTGAAAAAGGTTTGTTATTTGTCAATATTTGAGTAAAATTGAATCAAGAAGCGAAACGTTTGATATTGCAAAGAAACATTTAACAGAACAAGCATAGGAAGCTCTTTATGGTGTATAACGTAAGATTCGTTATTACAATTTGCCAATTAATTGTCAATTAGACTTGTTTGATAAACTCACCATCCCAATACTACTTTATTCTTGTGAAATTTGGGGCTATGAGAATTTGGACATAATTGAAATAGTACACCTTTAATTTAAAAAAAAAAGATTTATCCTAAATCTTATGTCAAGTACTCCGAATTATATGATGTATGGAGAAAGTGGTGGGTACATGTATCCATTGTCATTAGTGTTAAAATAAGAATGATTATGTACTGAGCAAAAATTGTAACAACCCATGAGAATAAACTTACAAATGTAATATATTGCTATTTTACAGGTATTTTATGGATAGGTCATATATATACACCCATGGATAAAATGTATACACGATATTCTTGAAACTTTTGAATTGCCATATATATGGATACATGAAACATTTTATAGCCTTAACTGCTAAAAGCCAATTTGTACAAAAATCGAGTAGTGTTATTAAAGACTCGCCTTCATGTATTAATTATAGAAATTTTAAAAACAAATTTAAAAACAAATTTTGGTTTTGGTTATCATCTGTTGAATTTACCTAGGGACTGAAGGATCATTGTTAACTAAATTGTGACCTAGTAGTCATCTCCCTATAGAAACTGTTAGATGGACATGTATGAATGGATAAATAATGAATACAAACAATGCAGTATTTTTATATTGTTAAGACTTTTTTATTTAGTGCTGCCTGCTCTTCCTAAACTAGTGTATTCATACATAACTATATGTTTATTTATTTTTTAATACATACTTGATACAGTTTTACAGTGCTTACCGTGTAGGTATGAAAATCCCAATATGAGAACCGTCCACATACCTACTTGTATATCGCTAATTTAAAAAACAAACTATAGGAACTCTTCAATTTTGGGAGATAAAATGTTGCGCCACAGAAGTCATAATTTGAGTGGAAAATCTAATGATAGTTTATTTTATGGAATTTACATACATAGAAGGTAAGTAGTACAGCATTAATAGTGATACCGAGTTGGTTTGATAGTCAACTAACTTTTTTGAAGCGAACAGCAGCGTCACCTAAGTGCACATTAATATGCTAGAACAGGTGTAACATCAAATAGTGACCCCATTGAAAAACAATCCCAGGGTCATTTCTTAACGTCAAACAAGTGTTGACGAAGCTGAAGCCGCGTGACTATGATATATCTTTATATACAGTGCCAACACCTGTAGTGATACGTGACCTTCGCTTAAAGGTCATATCCAAAATTCAGAGCACTTGGCGAAGGAACGGTCAATATATATGTTGAACGTCTTACCGGGATCAGGAATTCTAGTTGCCTAATAACCGCACTATCCCCGAGGGTACGGCGACCTGCTCTAAACCACCGCACTATCCCCGAGAGTACGGCGACCTGTTCTAAACCACCGCACTATCCCGGGTATCCCCAAGGGTACGGCGATCTGTTCTAAATAACCGCTCTATCCCCGAGGGTACGGCGACCTGTTCTAGATAACCGCTCTATCCCCGAGGGTAAGGCGACCTGTTCTAATTCTCTTACTGATATTTACAAGCTATGACAGAGCAAGAAATAATCTTTTAAATACTGTATGTGTATATTAATGTATATACATGTACATGCGTTTGTATAGGTATATGTATATTATATACATACAACATGTATGTACATATACAATGTATATATGCATGTGCATATATGTATGTATTATGTATGTATGTGTGTATGTATGTATGTAATATATGTATGTATGTATGTTCAAACATTACCTGTAGTTAGACTTATTATAGCAATTTGGTCCCAAAAATGCGAACTTCAGATAAATGTGAAGTCGTAGAAATTCACTAATGGGCAATATATCTTGAAGTTTTGTCAAACTTTAATTCTTCAGAAAACCTTGACATTCTCGACCGACAGAGAATACATTACTCCGAGTGTTACATTATATCCACAAAAACGGCTAAATACCCCTCAGTGGAATGCTAGTTGTTCGTGATAATTATGTTGACGTAGTTTCTATATCTTTTATGTTTTAATTTTTTTATGTATATTCAGAACATTCGTCTGCCTTTGGCACTGGAATAAATGGAGAGTCTCGAGGAAGATTTATACGAGGAAGATTTATAACCTGTGGATGCGCAGTTTCAAGGATTTTTTTTTTTTTTTTAGAAAAGAAATATCATTAAAGAAATATGTCTCTTTTTGCATGAAGAATGTATATATGCAGATATAATATATAAAAAAACAACCCATGACCTATATATATATATATATTATGTAACAAAAATGGAAATTATTCAAGTGAGAAACGATCATTGTTAAAGCTACTCAGATATCAACCTCTTCTACCGCCCCAGCTACTCAGATATCAACCTCTTCTACCGCCCCAGCTACTCAGATATCAACCTCTTCTACCGCCCCAGCTACTCAGATATCAACCTCTTCTACCGCCCCAGCTACTCAGATATCAACCTCTTCTACCGCCCCAGCTACTCAGATATCAACCTCTTCTACCGCCCCAGCTACTCAGATATCAACCTCTTCTACCGCCCCAGCTACTCAGATATCAACCTCTTCTACCGCCCCAGTGCCCAGGATCGTGTAACAAACTCAGATTTAAGTCAACATTCCAATCACCTGTTAGATGTTCATTACTTTTGAACTGGAACTCTTAATTTGCAGACACTAGAAATTTGATGAAACAATATTGAAAGACAATTATATTTTGGAATCATTGACTTCTCAAACATTTCATCGCAATGTTCAGATTTTGACTTCAGCTTAAGATGTTTCATGGTTCTGTCTTACGTGTGTGAATGAAGCTGCAGGGTCCGAGCTTACAAATCTGCAGGGGTTTTCTTTTCTTGAGAAATTATCATAAAGTTTGTAAATTGTCGTTTTATAAATGTGAACGACTAATTAAGAAATAAAGTTCGCGTTTTTGTGGATGTTGCAGGATAATCTCCGAGGTCGAGAAATGTTTTGAAATATGCAAACCGAGGCGTTAGCCGGATCCTTTATATCTCAAACATTTCGAGAGTATAGCAAGAAACTTTTATGTTTTGTAGACTTGACTTGTAAATGTACTAACTGACATATTTTGATAGACTTGACTTGTAAATATACTGACATATTTTGATCAATCTAATTGAAATTAGATGTTAGATCCGCTTGCATACTCGCTACACAAACATCTAACAACATTCCGTAGAAGGTCACGTCAGAGGTCAAATTCGATTGACCAATGAAATCACCGCTGGCAAAATCATTGAATGTTTGTTGAAGCCGATAAGTCTAGAGTGATACCGAATTTGACCTCTGACGTGACCCTCTATGGGATGTTGTAGCGAGTATACGAGTGGATCCAACATCTAATTTTAATTAGATTGTATTTTGATAGACGTAAATGTACTAGAAAATTGTAAAACCTTACATATTTTGAAAAGTTATAGAGTATAAACTTAAGGAACAATGATTAACTTAAAGAAAACATTTTGATTAATTAAGATTTTAAAAACCTGATCAACTGAAGAAAATAATATTTGATAAGGTATACACTTTGATCATTAATGATAAAAACGTCGGTACCTTATTTTAATGATATAGATACCACAACAGTTTGTATCAGTACAAACCTCCACACTTTGTTTTACTATAGAACACTAAGTATTACACTTTACAGTTTACCTTAGTATCTTTTTGAAAAGTGAATTCACACAGATTTAAGTCGTGTGATTTGCTTGATTAGTTTCTCAGGCATTGCTATATTCAATGTATACTCTCTGTCGATCGCCACTAAACAATTCATAAGATGTCCGTGCACCAATCTCACCGAAAATTACATGATGTTCTCATGCTGTAAATTACTCCGCTTCACGAACAACCTGATTAAAACCAGATCTTTGATCCGCCCTGATATCCTGATGCCGCGAATACAAATCAGAATATTGGAGCGGATCAAAGATATGGTTTTAATCATATTGCTTCACGAATTCCACTTCTTCATTAAAATCTTGGAAGCTTCGAGACAACAAAAATCTTATAAATCATATATATATATATAGATAGATAGATAGATAGATAGATAGATAGATAGATATAGATATAGATAGATAGATAGATATATAGATATAGATAAGATAAGATAAGTTTATTCCAATTTTGGGCCCAGAGGGCATAACAGTAAGACAGTTTATAAAGAAGGAAATTCAAAAAAGAAAGAAAGTTTACAACATTAACTACAGGTTACATAGACTGCAAACTGCATGTGGATGAAGCATGATGGGGAAACAAGTACATACATATATGAATTGCTAATCATGTGTATACACAAGTAAATGGACAGTATTAGTATTATACCAACATATGAATAATAAACTATAATAATTTTTGCAGTTTTAAAGCATCACTTCTTTTTCTGAAAGTTTGCACTAAATATTCACTCAATTTAACAATTACTGGTTTGTCTTCATTAATCATCAACCAAGTAAATTTGTCCTTATTTGTTAGATAGATAAAATCTTTGTTGAGCTTGTATATACCATTAAAAACATATTTCTCTCTTCAACATAGAATGGACAATCAGTAAGGAAATGAAATTCATCTTCTACACAATTAAGGTTACATAATTCACATATTCTTTCGTTTCTTTCTAAAGAAATCTTCTGGCCAGAATTGGTTTTTGTAAATTCATATCTTCCTCTTTCAATTCGAAGGCCATGTGCACTAATTCGAAATCTACATAGAGTTTTTCTTAATTCTAGGGATTCTAAAAATATATAACTTTCCATAGTAAAGCTTTCTTTATACGAAAAATATGTTGTGAGTTTTCCTGATTTCTGACCCTCTTCACGTCGTTTTGACCAGTAAAGTAAAATTTGTTTCCGTACCTGATTCTTCATTTGTTTTTTGAGAAATGAGAATTTGAGATTTTTACAATTGGATACCAAAATGCCCATTTTTTCCTTAAAATAACTAATGTTTTTGTACCAACAATTATATTATATGAATTCAGATTGATATTCTCTGTATAAGCAATGTATAACAGGGATGATTCTTGGAAATTCTCAAGTCTATGCCAATATAGCAAAATACTTTGGATTATAGAGCAGAACATAGGATATCTACTCAATTCAGAGATTATTGCAATATTAGTACTTCTTTTACCGGCACCCAGTAGATGTTTACAAAACTTGATATTCAGGTTTTCTACCTCCCAATTTTTAAAGATATCATATAAATCTCTGTCTTTTTCCAGCATGCGTGCAGAAAGTGTTCCCCATATCTCGCAGTCATACAAGGCGATGGGTTTTACCATATGGTCAAAAAGATGCAAAAATGTTTTAATTGGTGGATCGATAGATTTGATGTCTTTATAAAGTTTGAATGAGGCCTTAAGAGCTTTATTGTATAGATCAGATTTTGCTTCCTTGAATGAACCACAGGAGGATAATATTACTCCTAGATATTATATGTGTTAGTACATTCAATACATATGTTACCGAACACAAACTTTTCTTTAATTAGGTGTCCGCTTTTATAAGAGTTGTTTATCTTTAACAGACCAGGTATTCTGCCCTTCGACCCTAAAGTTATGCTTTCATTCTTCCTCTCCATCTATATTTTTCCTTCTGGATTCATATCTGGTGGATAATGTCCTCGCCACGGGGGCTGATTAACCCCCTTTCGTGCCATACACACCGGCGTGCGCCTGTACTGACAAATAAGTCGGTATTTCGGTCCATAGGAAACGCTGGGATATACAAAGTCTGAACACCGAAGATCATGTTTAGATCCACGTGAAGGTTTTACTTGCTCAGGTGTTGGTGTAACTTGGATGATCATGCTACTGTCAAATGTTTACCCAAATCTAACAATTATTGAAATACATTAAAATCAAATATGCTCGCATATGTTGATTTGATTAATTAATGTAGCTCACCTGACAATCGGGAAGGAACTTAAGATTATTTGATATACTACCTAGAGCTAGTAACGGTTATATAGGTCACTCTTGAGCTTTGAGATCTCGCTATCAAACATGCTTTACAGCCTCCTCGTGTAGCTATAGATTAACAGCGGCCATGATTTATCATGGTTTTGGAAAGGGTGGGAGATGACGTACTTCAGCAATACACCGAAAAAGTACACTTTTCTTGGGGTATTCTGTTGGATAGACAGATCAATCGCATGGTAGCTTTTGTTTGCGTCATGGCCTTGTGCAGGGATTTTTGATTTTTTCCCCCCAAAGGAGCGTTGCTTGTATAATGTGTTTCGTCCCGTAAAATGTTGGAGCGATGTATTTATAGATACACAGTACAGAGGTCATATTGTCGATATCGATTTCTTCTTCAATCAGCTGTGATGGCCACGTTACTTTACGTTGCTTGATTTCTGCTATAATGACAAGTGTCCTTAATGTCGTCTTATGGCATTTAACCCGATACTGATAACCTACACTAACCGTGTTACACTGGATATAAAGCGACACCTACAGTTTAATATCTGATTTATATCGGCGACCCAATTTCTTAACGTTGGTTTATAAACCTAGGAAAATCAGGGAACGGTCATGCGTGCCTAACCTGGTAATGGGACAATATATGAATAATTTTAGATTTCCTTGTGGAGCATGTTGCATGATATTTATCGAGTAAGAAGTCACACCTTTTGTTAAATTTTTATTGAAGGTGTGTTAGAGGATTGTGTATCCCACAGAATTTCACCGCATAATTATAATGATATATAAAAGTATATTTAGGAAATTGAAACATTTAGCAATAAATGTCCGATACAGTTATTAACAAAAAAAAAAAACAAAAAAAAAAAAAAAAAAAAAAAACAACAACAAAAAATAGAAAAAAATAATAGCAAAGAAAAAAAAAACCCATCAAAAAAAGTAAATAACAAAATGCAAAGACAAAACAAACAAATAACAAATAACAGGGGAAAACACACCATCTACCCCCTCCCCCCTAAAAAAACCCCACCAAAAACACACACCTGAAAGCAAATGAATATACATAAATAGAGAATAGAATATTTATTCAACCAATTTGGGCCCCCAGAGGAGCATAATGATGTACATTGACAAAGTCCAGAATCACAGAAGCACATGACAAAGGAAAACAAAGATAATTGCTAATTGCACTGCATGATGAACAGAGAGTTAGCCATCACATCTATCAATGCATAATAAACACACAAAACACATATTCATATAGTACAAGCATACATTAGTAACTATGTTGCAGTTATCAACTTTGCATCTTATACATGCACATAAATATATTGTATATGTATGTTGTTTTCTTGTATTGAAATTTACAATTAATAATAAATATATAGGCAAATAAAATATATAGAAATAAAAAGAAAACATCTCACATTACCTTAACAAAGAAATTCGTAATGCTGTGGTTTTTTTTTACAATCGATATCTTTTTTCACTAACCCTGTTGTATTGAAATCTTTTAATAAATAGACTAGTGTGTGTGTTTCTTATTTAGTACATGTATATATAAACTAAAACAACATCTTTCTATGTATATATCATATAAATACATCAGCAACAAATCCATCATTGTTTTAAGTTTTTGCCTTTCAAATTTTAGAGGATATCATAAGGGTAGAAACAAAAATCCCATGAAACAGGGATGGACGAAGATTGAGGAGGAACTGGAGCATAAACAGGGCTCTCTACAACCTGCTTTCACAATACCAATAACGAGAGTTAGTTCCCCTACCGATGACCGATATTGAAATATTTGGCCAACTTCTTCCACCACGAGTGTGTGAATGTGCGTCCTTGACTTACATGTGTATAATAGAAATGTGGAGTAGTATTACGTAAGGCTACATAACTCATTGATTAAAGATTGTATATCTCCCAGTATCACGTGGTATCACATCGAGAGGTGCTGTATGACGTCACGCTAAGTACACAGTGACCCCACAATGTTCTTCTGTCACGGGTTTATAGGATACTGTGAGAATTTATCATTTCAGAAAAATGAATCAAAAGACATTTGAGCGATTCGGATGAAAATCTTTACAAATTCAGGGGTTTAATGTTGCTTTGACATTGAGGATAATTGTACAACGGGGGTTGTAGCACTCAGAAGAAAAGGACGTGAAATCTTAACAGAAAATGTAGAACGGGGGTTGTACATAGCACTCAGATAAAAAAGGACGTGAAACCTTAACAGAAATTGTAGAACGGGGGTTGTACATAGCACTCAGATAAAAAAGGACGTGAAATCTTAACAGAAATTGTAGAACGGGAGTTGTATATAGCACTCAGAAAAAAGAATGTGAAACAAAAAGGAACACATATATATTTAGCTCTAAAACTTCATAGTTATCTCGGATTTCAAACATTTCGGTTGAGCATCACTGAAGAGACATTATTTGTCGAAATGCGCATCTGGTGCATCAAAATTGGTACCGTATAAGTTTTACATTATGACCCCTGGGTCGAGGCCTCTGCTGGTGGACTGTTAGTCCCCGAGGGTCTCTACAGCCCAGTAGCTAAGTACTTCGTTACTAGCTTGAAAATACGGATGTATATTTAATTGCTGTTATAAAGTTTAGAAATTCATTTCAAAATTAAGGATTATCTCCCTCATGCATAGCTCTTATCCTTGGACGAATTTGGCTCCACTTTTTTGGCACGCTGTTTTTGGCTATATTTAGCTCTAAAACTTCATAGTTATTTCGGTTTCAAACATTTCGGTTGAGCATCACTGAAGAGACTTTATTTGTCGAAATGCGCATCTGGTGCATCAAAATTGGTACCGTATAAGTTTTACATATAGAACCATTGTTGATAATAATGAAAAACCTCCCAACTAGCAAAGGCGGCCATATTGCCGAGGCATTTCCATTTAACGGATGGCTAAGTTGAACATTTCCGATTCATTGGATTGCAGTTCTGTTGGTCTCTGTTCGTATGTTTATAAAAGCCACAATGTCAACTTTATAATGTTAGTATGTTTATAAAAGCTGCATTTTCAACCGCATTAAATCTAATAGAAACCAAAGTCTAGATTATTCTGTTTCTCTTTAATAAACAAACTCAAAACTTCTTCACTCGATTCATTGGTTCGATATAGTTTAACGTCCCTCTATATAATTTTTCACTCATATGTAGACGTTACCACTGCCGGTGAAGGGCTGCAAAAGTTAGGCCTTTGCTCTGCGAGTATGGTCTTTAAGGAAGGAGTTTTTTATCGAGTCATTCCTGTGGTGACACGGGTCCTCCATTTTTGTGGCCTCATCTGAAGGGTTGTCCCAATCTAGTCGCCTTTTACAACAAGCAAGGGCTAATGATGACCTATTCTGTTCTAGATACCAACGGGAAGGGCTACTGAGGACCTATTCTGTTCTAGATACCAACGGGAAGGGCTACTGAGGACCTAATCTGTTCTAGATACCAACGGGAAGGGCTACTGAGGACCTATTCTGTTCTAGATACCAACGGGAATCTTCAGTTGAAATGTACAGTTTGCATCTACATCACAAAACCAAAAAATTTCATATGTGTCATTTTTGGTAGTGTCTGTTGTCTGTTGACATTTGTGGTAGTGTCTGTTGAATTTTCTGTCTGTTGTCTGTTGACATTTGTGGTAGTGTCTGTTGACATTTGTGGTAGTGTCTGTTGATATTTCTGGTAGTGTCTGTTGATATTTCTGGTAGTGTCTGTTGTCTGTTGATATTTCTGGTAGTGTCTGTTGTCTGTTGACATTTCTGGTAGTGTCTGTTGACATTTCTGGTAGTGTCTGTTTAGCCGATTTCATGTTTATTAATACCTGCGCTTTTTTCTTTTTAACCATTTAATCAAGATGAATGCAGAGAGAGAGAGAGAGAGAGAGAGAGAGAGAGATGATCACCGCTCATTTGTCTGAATGAATAACAACAGCATAGTACTCTGAATGGAGGCGATTTGGAGGGCGAAGCTCCGTCGTTTGAGTGATTGGTCAGTTATTTCAGGTGACCTTGGGAAGGCCGGTGCCCCCTGCAATTTAGTTTGTTTGGGAGATTAGGACGAGGGAATCGTATTTTGTGTTTACATATACAAGAGATTAACAGGAAACGGTCAGGACATCTTCCACGATGTCGGGATGTGTAGTATCAGAGTTTGTTTCTTTTGTTGTAAAATATTAGTTTTATCAGGAATAGGATCACCGAATACATCCTTTAGAAATATGTTTAATCACTCTATACTACATAATAATGATGTCGTATTTTATGATGAATGTATTTTTTCCCCATGACAGTGTCCATTAAGTACATGATACTAAGAGCAATCTGACGAAAGGTGAGCAGCGACCTCAACTAAAAATTCTGAAGTACGATTCATGTAGGACTCACCTCTATATCGTACCGTTCCTTTATCTTCTAAATTACCTACAACGTGTGATCTGTTATAGAGAGAGCAAAGAAGCAATGAAAAGTGCATGTCATGTACATAAAGTGTAACCAAGGAAAATCGTGCACCTTGGATCAGTTATTTTGAAACTCCGAACAGCGTAGGAATATATGTCTAAAAATAACAGTAAAGATCAATTTTTATATCCAGTGCATGGTATTAAAAGAAGTACCATGAAAGATTAACGGAAGCGTAACAAAAGCAAAGAATACTATTTGCCTTGATGTAATGGCCGCGCACGAGGTACCGCACGATTCTGTGAACGTTAGTTCGTCGATAATTTGTCTTGTCAATCTGTCAAAGCGGGCATGCATCGAAAGATGCATTCTCTGACTGCCCGTCACGTCTTCGCCCCTTTCTTCTGACCTTCAGCGCATGTTCGCACGTCCATTCAAAACAATTTTGCAAGGAGATTGTAAATTCGGTTTGACCGCGATGAGTACTACAGCTGCCGCTCGATCACTCATCTCTTCTTAAAAGGCAAACTTTGAACTTTCTCACAGAGTGGCCATTGCACTTTTGATGGCTGCACCTGGTCAACTTTTTGTTTTCAACAGGTTACGGTGTGTTGCATATATTGTGATTCATCAATTAACACAGAAAGACCAGAGCAGAGTGGGCTGTTTTCTGGGTATCTTTGGCTAAATTACTTTTGATAAGTTCAAACTCTTTGTTTTCATTATCATTTTTTAAAAAAAATATTAATTGCTGGGTTTAGAGGTTTATTTCATTTCTTGTAGGACTTGCTTTTGATAAAGAAAATGAAATGAATAGAAATATCGCCTTTAAAGAAATCAATTTTGTTTAGAACTCTTTGAATCTATACGTTTGAATTACATAACACTTTTTGATGGAACGCTTAAAATATGACGACTAAATTATCACACAATAAATTTGAAATAAGACTGTTCCACGCACGTGTGTCTTGGTGATGAGATACGATTAGAAAGTTCGGGTCACGTGCATCACAAATTACAGTCTAAGGAAATTACATTTCCATTAAAGAAAAATTCTCGTTAACCTCGTGTACTTTAAATAAAGCACGATAGCGTGATAAAGAAATCATTATCTATGCCTACACATCGTTTTGAAAATTGCATGATCATCGAAAGGATGATAGAGAAAAAATATGTGCAAGGAATTTTGTACTAAATGAAAATGATTTGTTTAATTTAAAAATATAAGGAAAACAATATTACATACGTATGGTGTCCGGATAGGGCCATTTGCAAAAGCGTGACTGCGCGTTAGTCACAACACGCCGTCACGCCAACAAGCAACGCGCCTTCGCGCTCTCACGCCAACAAGCAACGCGCCTTCGCGCAGACAAGCAACACGCCTTCGCACTCTCACGACAACAATCAACGCGCCTTCGCGCTCTCACGCCAACAAGCATTACGTCTTCGCGCAGCGTTGCTTGTCTGCGCGAAGGTGCGTTGCTTGTTGTCGTGAGAGTGTGAAGGCGCGTTGCTTGTCTGCGCGAAGGCGCGTTGCTTGTTGTCGTGAGAGCGCGAAGGCGCGTTGCTTGTTGTCGTGAGAGCGCGAAGGCGCGTTGCTTGTTGGCGTGAGAGCGCGAAGGCGCGTTGCTTGTTGGCGTGAGAGCGCGAAGGCGCGTTGCTTGTCTGCGCGAAGGCGCGTTGCTTGTTGTCGTGAGAGCGCGAAGACGCGTTGCTTGTTGGCGTGACGGCGTGTTGTGACTAACGCACAGTCACGCTTTTGCAAATGGCCCTATCCGGACACCATACATACGAGCAAATATAGAATTTTATAATGGTGTACTCTATCCAAAAAAAAAAAAAAAAAAAGGTTTCAGAGCAGCATGTTGAGCACCGTTTCTTATTCTCTGTTTCGTTTCAGGGCATTCGTTGATCAGGTGTTAGTAATCGTACACCTCCGCAAAAGATCAAAGAAAAAGTCACGTGCAACTCGTAGTGCAATAGCATTGAATAAATTATCAATGAATCAAATCAAATCAATCATTGTATACACTTGAAACTTACATGCATTTTACGAACAATGTGACATAATTCTACGGAGTGTTGTCAAGTGCGAGTTAGGCTCCACACTGTTTGCGCGATTCTCGCCATACCTTTGCTTGCAACGCAATTGACACAGATCATAGAGGCGATATGTCTCCATTCTCCAGTAAAATACGGTCAATCCTTACAAAAGAACTGATTCTTATTTATATTTACATTTCTAATGTCTTTACAGTTTTGCATTGATAACCATTTCCTCATGAATGCGCTGCAGTTGTGAATAATGCGCGTATGAATCTTGATAGATATTTCATGATTATTTTAATGGCATTCTCTCACCAGAGGGCGTGTTACGCAAGCTTCACTTAGTGCGAGGAGCGCACAGAACTCGGGGTAGAGAATGTTTTAATGGCTGAGAATCCGACAGAAATGAAAGTAAATATAAAAATAGATTTCATTTTAGAAAATCCTTGAGATATGAATTGTGACCACTCTTCATGAAATGACGACGGGAAGTGTTCCTCGTGTATTTTCAAAAATGAAATTGATTTCTTATACATGTAAATGACCATGTCCTTCGCTTACCGGGGTACGGAGACAATAAGAAAACCAATATACGAGAATGCAGAAAATAGTTTAAGTTTATTTGTGTATCAGGGAGTGTTGAAATAATAAAGGTATGTTATGTAAAAAAACACATTGAGAATCAGATAGCTATTATAAATGATGTACCGAAATGTATTAACATGTATTTCACCGGGAAGCCCTCTAAATAAAGTATTCCTAAGTCATGAACAACGAATAGAGATATGTTACCATGAGGAAAACCTGAAAGGAATGTGTTGAAGGAGTCAGAGTCAGATAAATACGATATCTGAACCCTTCTACAAAGTTAACCTGTGTAATCAGAGATAATTCCTAAAACAAACAAGGGTTATGTGACGAGCATTTGTCCATGGTCACTGGTGAGATTTCTATTAATACCCCTCACGTATACAAAAAAAAAAACTTCAAATAAAACACGCAGTATAGAAATGACTAAATATCGGTTGGAGACTTGGGACAATATCTTTTTTTCTGGCGGCATAGCAGATCATAGTGAAACTTAAATGTCAAATGTTATACACGCGTCAGCAAAGTGATAGAAAATAAGCAAGAAGCAAACTTTGTTAACTGCATGTAAACTAGAATTTACAGCAAAAAATTAATAGATAAATAAAAATTATAATTTAACAAAAAAAAAAAAAAAAAAAAAAAAAAAAAAAAAAAAAAAAAGACTCCGATGTATTTTGTTGTGAGCTTGTTAACTGTATGAAAACTAGAATGCACAGCAAAATACGATATATTTTGTAGCAACCTTGTTAACTGTTCGAAAACTAGAATTTACCGCAAAACCCGTATCATTTTGTAATTGCTAATTGTAAGTTACAGAAAAGAACGGCTTATTTGGTAGTGAACTTGTTAACTGTACGAGAACTAGAACGGTGTTATTTTTTAGTGAAATTTACAGCAAAGAAGGGTGTTTTGTAGTGAAATTCCTAACTGTAATTTACAGCAAAGAAGGGTGTTTTGTAGTGAAATTCCTAACTGTAATTTACAGCAAAGAACGATGTTTTGTAGTGAAATTCCTAACTGTAATTTACAGCAAAGAAGGGTGTTTTGTAGTGAACCCGTTAACTGTACAAAAAGTAGAATTGACTGTAGCTAACGATGTATCTTGTACTGCAAAACACAGTTTCTCAAACGAAAAATATATCTAAAAATATGAACAAATAGATTTGAAATCTTCATTGAATGTAAATTAGGAAAACACACAATATATCTATAATGACACATTTTAATTTAAAAAACAACAACCAACATTTGTCTTTATAAACTATCTATAACTGTACCGAATCAACTTCTAATATATATATATTATATATATATATATATATATATATATATATATATATATATATATATATTTGTGTGTGTTTAACAGAAAGTTACCCTAAGGGTAGAATGGGCAGAGTGTTAGGTCAGGGTTCGCACTGTCCTATCTTAAATATCTTAAACAGGGTTTTATCTTCATATTGAACGTATAAACGTGGATATGTTTAAAAATTTAGATATGAAATATTTTTTCTTGCCTCTCTACACATCTACATCATTCGAGGAGTTAAATGCGGAAGAACTTTTTTTTCAATCAGTGCATTCATAAAAGTCGATAAATCCCATTTACCAGAAAAATATTGGACGTTTTGTTTTCTTAGGGCGTGGAAAAGAAGTATTATATAATTAATCGTCGCCAATTCCACATCGAAGAATCTTACTCGGCTACTGAGCGGGAGCATTGTAATTCTTTGATTCCAATAATCCTCAAGACATCAGATACCCAGTCTGATCAGCGATCACGCGTCCAGCAGGGATTATTAGAATCGACTGCACCGGCTTCTCTCTGTCTTTTCGTTGTTAGCGCGCGCCGGAGATACATCGGAGAGGGAACTCCCTCCGTTCGGAACCGACTAATGTCGTAGACTGTCGGAAGGAGGTGGAGGCACGCCGAACGGACATATGTCTTACAGAATTTGGGTAAGCTTTTTTTTTTATAAAAAAAAGTTTGATTTCTGATAACTTATACTTATTCTCTTGTAAAGTTTGTGTTAATTTAAGCATGTGATTGTTGATGGACCCACTTGATATGCGATGCGGTAGATAGAATGGCTGTTTACTGATGTTGGGACTTATGTTTTGTTAATCGGATTATCGTGAGATAAATGAAGAGGTGCGGAGAAGGATAGACAATATATTTTCATTGATATTTTTTAAGGTCGTAAAACATAATAAATCTGTTATTTCATTTAGGTAAATTAACAAAATGAGATATTCTAAAATTTAATAATTACAGAAAAAAAACCTTTTAATAAAATCTGCCAAGTCTGAAAAATATAATTTTTTTTTGCTGACTTGGAATATTTTGCTTGAACAGCCTTTGCTGACCCGGTCAAATCGACATATTAGCCCTGCTTGCACCAGAAATGAGACGGAGGCCTTCATCGCGCGTTTTATCGTTATGTCAACAAATTGTTCAATGCGAAGTTTACGTGAAGGACAAATGCAGACGTCCAAGTATAAAGATTGTATCTAAAATGTTGCTAATTCTTATTCAACTTTTCAAATAATTATATATATATATTACAATAGGGTATATATATCATAAAACGAAAAAATGTAGTACAGATGAAATTTTCTTACTTTCTTTACGGACCGAGAGTTTGTCTATACAGTCAGCTATACACTGTGAAGTTATGTTACCAACATTATATATTAATCAAGGTCAAAGTTATGTCTTAAGATTCTAACAAAATTTCCCGAATGACTAATTTTACTTGCATATATTTTATTTTGTTATTTCAAAAAATATCAAAAACCAACATTACATTTACTAGAGTTTCCTTTCTGTTTAACGTACAACGTTATTGTACAGAGATTTTGCTTTCCGAAACCTTGAACGGATAATTAAATTGCACAGCAGGAACAAATTGAACTGTTCGTTTAATCAAAAAGAAGAAGAAAAAAAATAGCCGTGGAAACAAGATTATGATTGGAGCTTCATTAGCTAACTATCTCTCTCTCTCGCGCGCGCTCTATCTCCCTCTTTCGTGCGTTCTGTCTCTCTATCGCGCTCTTTGTCTCTCTTTCACTTTCTCTCTCTCCCTCGTACTCTCTCTGTGTCTCTCTTTCGCGTACTCTCTCTTTAATATCAGGTTGCATACTATTCTGTAGAATTACTAAAGTATAGATAAATTTCACAAGGTGCTATTTTATCATAATTTCACAAGGTGCTATTTTATCATAATTTCACAAGGGGCTATTTTATTATAATTTCACAAAGGGCTATTTTATTATAATTTCAAGTGTACCAGTCTTTTGCCTGTGACATGGTTTTTACCAGTCTTTTGCCTGTGACATGGTTTTTACCAGCCTTTTGCCTGTGACATGGTTTTTACCAGTCTTTTGCCTGTGACATGGTTTTTACCAGCCTTTTGCCTGTGACATGGTTTTTACCAGCCTTTTGCCTGTGACATGGTTTTTACCAGTCTTTTGCCTGTAACATGGTTTTAAAGGCTTCCCTTTCCTGTGCATATTCTAGTGTACAGGGTTTAATCTGTTTAATATCAATTAGAATCGTAATTCGTTAATGTAATCGTGCAAGGCATTGATTTTGTGATAATTAGGGTTGTTTAAAGTACAAAGAGGGAAGCGTGTTGGGTAATACAGACGGTGAGGAATCGACAGTAAACACAGTGTATGTTTAGCGATTTCTGCCTCCCTTCCGTCAGACGTCTGTCACCTGGTATGTGATAAACCAAATAAATCAAAGTACTGATATGAATCGAGGATCTAAGGACTTTTTCACAAGAATTTGGATTGTGGTTCATTTGTGGAAAAAAATAACTATATTTCGATCTGTCCAGAATATGAAACATTTCTTTACTGTGAATTATTTTCGCAATAATAAAACTGTATCATTCTGTAAAATTAACAGTAATTATTTATTTCTCCTTTTCTTTATTCCACAGTGCATCAGCCGGGGAACCATGCCTGTAAAACGGAAACATCAGATATTTATACTCCTGTGTATACATTTTACCACTGTTCAGTCAGACTTTGAGCGCGTGTGTGATTCACGGACCGAACAGCGAGGACCGGATTCAAACGGAATATGTGGTGCGATGATTCCGGAAATGCTTCATCTGCTATGTAATGGACAATATTACGTACCATCGAAGCGTGACGTATCGTCACGGTCGCACAAACATGATAAAAATGTTGGTAAGTAATTTACTTTATAGACCTTCTTGAGAGAATTGTTAATGTAAGATTTATACACGATGTCATGACGTCATGCACCGTGACCGGTATACCAACCAAACTGTATCAGCTTTACATGTAGGACGAATGTTAGAGGTTGTTCATGCAATCAAACACATAACGATAAAGTTTGAAATGTAGGTAGAATATCAAATACCTCAAATCATGAAATAGAATAAAGCGACATCAAAGTGCCATGTTTCTAAATCTCGAGAATATGCGGAAGAAAATGAACGTATGGTAAATCAAAACTGGATAACGATTTATCTGTTTTACAAGGAGTATGTTTTGTGTATTTTTGCGAAACGTTATCGATGAAAAACCATGAACAGCTGACCTTTGGAACAACTGACCTCCGGTATATTTAGGTAGCGCTGTTCTATCGGCCATGCAGTGAATAAGACTGTTCAAATGGTTACCACTGTATTTGGTTCCAAGCTGAATTCCAAATCCTTTCTATCGATGTTTCATTGCATGGTAGTTACAAATTAGGTTCCTGTCAGATGCAGAATTTGACGAGTGTTGTGTTGAACAAGGAAATAAAAGACTTCTTATTCTTTCAGATTTTCCACGCTATTCGCCATTAGAAGGATTGATTCTCGGCAAAAGAGAGGCGTCGATGTATCTAACGAGTGAGCACTCTAGAACCAAGCGGAATGCATACACAGGCATTGTATGTGAATGCTGTTATCATAGCTGCGATTATTTCGAACTTTTTCAGTATTGCGCAGCCCGGAAAAAAAGAGATACCGAACCCGACTCCATTTCAGCAATTTCACCCAGTTCTGGAATAATGGTTGACAAATCATCAAGATAAATGAGAAAACGAACCCGGATGTATTATTTTACCGATACATTTATTTTTATAATAGGGCATTTAAATCTGTATGAAAATGCTGAGAATCTCCTTTTATTTTGCTTATTGTTTTATTTGAGTGATTTACAGTAAATGTTTAGGGTCTACTGTCCGAGTGAACATGATCTACAAGGATTCGTCGAGGAAGGAAATTGTACGGGCGCGATGGATAACAGTGTTGTTATCAATCTCATCAATGTCCATTTTCGCTTTATGTAACGGTCAGCGTTTCTGTACTTTGTGCCTTATGTATGACGTCATGAGAGATAAAAAGAAGGTCCCATTCCAATTTCTATTTAGATTTGTCGATTCCATGCTAAGCGCTGTGTCAGTGAGTTATCAAATTTTATCGAATTTAGATATTTCTATTAAAACACTGAGTTCTGTAAACTTCTAAATTCTATCTTAGAAAATATGAAATTCTAAATAGAAATGGGTGAAAATGTCTCTCATTGTCACAAACAGTATATATCTGGTGAATAAAGCTGGTGTCAACTGCGGTTTTTGTGTTTTATCAAACGATTGTATATATTCACAAATTTTCATGATGGTGTAATTTTCGTTATATCCTTGGCAAAGCTCACGAATTCCAATTTCAACAAACAGACGAAAGGGAACTACACAGAACTAAAGAGAATGAAACTAAACCCCGTATATAAACTATCACAACACTTACAGCTCTCGTGATTCTCAACCACAAAATTATGAACGACAAATAAAACGTAAACTACAGACCACAAGTACACTCTAACTATTTCTATAATAACTCTGAACCACGTAAATCAGAGACCGCGAATAAAATATTAACCATTTCTATAATAACTCTGGACCACGTAAATCAGAGACCGCGAATAAAATATTAACCATTTCTATAATAACTCTGGACCACGTAAATCAGAGACCGCGAATAAAATGTTAACCATTTCTATAATAACTCTTAACCACGAAAATTAGAGACCACGAATAAAATATCAACTATTTCTACAATAACCCTCCACCACGAAAACTAGAGACCACGAATTTATTCGTGCTACTTCTAGAGTAATAAAAAAATTTGCGGTTGTTGGTGCTAGTTCCACTCTGAAAACAGCAGATTTGAGCAATAAACACTAAAGATAAAATGTTTGGATGTATATTTACAGCACACACACACACACACACACACACACACACACACACACACACACACACACACACACACACAGAGAGAGAGAGAGAGAGAGAGAGAGAGAGAGAGAGAGAGAGAGAGAGAGAGAGAGAGATAATTAGGTTTCTTGTGACGGAGGGATACGGTTCAATATTCGTTGCAAGCTTACTCATACATCAAATTACATATATTTCTGAAATTTACAACATGATAATTTTCTATTTTGGTAGAATGTAAACAAAACATTATTGTGGAAGTTAACAATATGTTATGTTATGACAAAAGCAAGCTAGATATGAAAATATTCGGTAATAACCGAATGTAACGTTTAATAAAGATGAAAATACACAATGCAACGAACAGGCCTAGGAAAATATACAATGTAATGAACAGAAAATACACGATGTAACGAACAGGAAAACACACGATGTAACGAACAGGAAAACACACGATGTAACGAACAGGAAAATACACGATGTAACGAACAGGAAAACACACGATGTAACGAACAGGAAAATACACAGTAGTTGTGCATCTAGATAGGATAATTCAATCCTTAAAGTCCTACATGTATAAGCCACGATCGATACCGTGAAAGCGATGACACCCAGCAGAAATTGAATACACTTTAACCTACTTATTTTGTGTTTTCACAGAATTTTGTCGTCACACGTGGCAACTGATGATCGGTGTGTCTACACATTGTCTACATATAGTCCGAAATATCTTACGTTTTCTTGGCTTTTTTATGATTTTGATATTTACCGTGCCAGAAAAACGTCAGAACCGGCGCCATTACGTAAACTGGAAATTCGCCGCCTTCAACTGGAGGCGGCATTCTCGGGCCGATCTTAAATACTTTGGAGTCGAATTCAATGTTGAGTATTGAATGTTATAAATATTTCGGACTATATCTACATAGTGTCTACACTGAGCTCACCAAAAGGAGAGAAATTTGGAGCAACTTTGATATTGTAGCATACGCAAATTTAGAAGGGAGTGGAGCATTTGACCCGACCTTTCTTAAAGGACACATCGCATGTTTTTAAACTTTTTAATTTTTTCAGCAAAATTAATTCATTTCATGCCTAAAACTACTTTACATGTGTTTTAAATGAAACAGTTTGCGTAGTTTTCGAGTTTGAAAGCGATGAAATTCAAATCTTGCGATATGCATATTTTCTTCGATATTTTACGCGCCATTATCTGTGACGTCATATGTGACCTCGAGCGAGAATATTTGAAAACAGTTGATAGCCATTTCATAAACAGATTAGATTTAATTGACAAACAAACAATTATCACATTAACAGCTTGTAAATAACACTGCATTAGGGTGTTTTGTGCCGTTTAAGGGTGTACTTGCTGTCAGTAGAGAGGATTTGGACTGTGTTTTTTTTCCAATTTTCGAAGGAAGGTATGAGGGACAAGACGTGAATATTTTTTGTCGGCACAACGACGTTGCCATAACCCCCCCCCCCCCAGTAGAATTTGTCCCTGTACTTTTTCAAACAAGCACTTGGACAAAGACGTAGATAAACTGCGAGAAAATGGTTCTATCGAAGCTACACACTGTTACATATAGGCCTACGGCATATGCTTTCCGTTCTGCTCTCGAATTCAATACACACTCGCACCAACTGACCTTCACCTTGCAACAACATATAGGCAGAACTTTGCTAGCAGTGTCTACCAACTGGTAGTTTTTTAAAAAAGAAATTTTAAGATAAAAGATAATTGAACTTTCAATTATAAATAATAAAATATAATATTTCCCGACTTTGAATTGAATTATAATGCTTTCATTTTTTTTTAAGGAACGCATACGTGTTTACAACAACAGCACGCCGCGCTCCCACTTCCTAAGTAACAACGTGTTGATAACAAAAAATAATGATTAGGCCTAATAAAATTGTTTTAATAAAATAATTTAAAAGTATTGTGATTTTCACAATAAGTTTGATCATTATTATTATTTTTTTTTTCGAAATGCACCCGTGACAGTAGGCCTCGTTGTCATAATCGTATCATAATTTAGACCTATCTAACTTCTCCAAAAATAAATTTAATAATAATTGCACTGTTTATTTTAGAAAAACAACAGATATGGCATTACCAAATTGTGTTAAGACAGTGATCCCAGGTAAACATTATTTACTCGCAAATTTATGCAGATTTCATACTCGCTTTTCTCGCTACATTTGGGTCGCTATTTGTATGCACTGGTGGCTAAAAGATATAAGACTCGGGGAATTTGTCGACATCGAAATAAATGTTATCCATGGTAAATAAATTAGGCCCCTAAAACCCGAGTTTTTAAAAATATCTAACACTACTTTTACAAGAAGTTGATCGACGAAGGTCGCATATGACGTCACTGTACCACGTGACTACCTATCTAATTAACTAGGCTTTTTGAAATCGGGGCTTAGATTTAAGTCCGTATTGTGGCAAATTATCGCAATACTTCAGCGAACGAACTATTACAATTAATTTCTATAAGCATAAGGAAGACAAAATGCATATAATTCTGTATACTTTGAAAACACGAGATGTGTCCTTTAAGTCTTACATTTTTAAATCTCAAGAAATTCATTGTCTTCCGGGTCCTAAGAATAATGATTACAAACTGTTGACAGAATTCCGATCCCGATATTAAAAATAATAGTCCATTAATTTTCCAGCTTTGTTTTTCTTTGCTTGACAAGCCACTCAAGACACCTATTGCCCCCCTTCATTCCTACTCGCTCATTCTCATGACTAAACAATTAAAAATATCGTCCAATCAAAGTAATCGTTATAGTAACGGAATTCTTCTGTTTTTAAAGATAGCATTAACTTTACTTTGCTATCACAACAATTGCTCTGGGCGTACAATGAGCGCCCAATCAAATTGCCTCATTAATTGTTCATGGGAATGAGCGAGTAGGTATGAATGGACCCACGGGTGATGGAGAGAGGAACGAAGCGTAGTCAACCGTGGGTTTCCGACGATGGGGTATGTACTTGTCTCACAAGTATTGCAGAGCTACTAATTCATCTCCGTCTTAGACGAGTCTGAAATAAGATATTCCACTTAAAAATTCCAAAAGTATACTGTTTACTATCAAGAGTTTATGTGCCTGTAAAAGTGAACGCAATTGATTAGGATTGAAGGTTTACTCTGTAATAATAGAAATCAGGGGCCGAAAAAAGGAGGGGGGGGATATCATTGTATTATGATAAAATATATAGACATGGGGGTGCTATTTCTGTATAGTGGTCTTGCTTGTTGAGATGTGCCCAAATACACACACACCCTTCGGTCCCCCCCCCCTCCCTGTAACATATAACGTAAGTAATGTATCTACACCTTTACATGGAAAAACTCAGGCAGTATCAGTGAACGACTAAAACGTGGATACCGGTAGTCTCGACAGTATGTATAGAAGGCGTGTCAACTCTAAAGGTGTATATGCGAAACTGATTTATGGTCAGTGTTAATAGCATGCACGCACAATATGAAAATCAAATGTTATAACAGAAAAATGGATTCAGCGTCCACCCCTACCCAACCCCGGAAATTGATAGAAAATGAATATATTCGTCTAATTTTTTAAACAATGCATTTGTAAAATACAAAATATTAGTTTCCAGTTTCGATTGAACCCCTATAAAAATTGCATCGGGTGGAACTCACGTCCTTGAGGGAAATAATCTTGATCCGCGCATGTGTAGTGAGAATCACGGATCTTTCGGTTGAGACCTTGAAAAATAACGATAACGAACCCTCTAAACTACATCTCCGAGCGACACACATAGATCTGAAGTGGTACTTCATCCGCCGCTGATGGCGTCTCAATATGAATGAAACATACTCGAAAGGGCGTAAAACAAAATGAAACAAAGAGAAAAAAAACCGATCGTGACGTTGTTAAATAATGTAAATCGGTATCTATCTGAGCCTTTTTAAAAATGATTTTTTTATTTACTTCGGATTGCTCCCGTTTACCTGATAAATATGAAGGACTAACGGCGGATGTGCCCGATCGACAGGGGACGCTTACTCCTCCTAGGCACCTGATCTGGTATATCCAGGGCTCCGTGTTTGCCCAACTCTTAATTTTGTATTCCCTTGAGGAGTTGTGAGATTACGTCACTGTTCGTTATCTCCACTTTTTCTTGATAGAAGAAATTGCATACATGTATATTGAAGGAATTATAATGTCTAGACAGTTTCTACAACCATGTTGGTGTATGGAATTCAGTGATATCAATTTAGTACAGAGGAATAAGCACAGCTGAGGAGGATTAGACACCCGTTATACCTCTATAAAGAAATGTTTAGATGTATATTGTTTTATCGTTACCGGAAACGGTAGGATCGAAAATACTGTCTCCCATTTTTTATATTCGGCAAAGAAGAAAGGCCAGTGCGCATGGGCAAAACTCTGAGGCTAACTCACTTTTCATCTCCTCAGTTATTCTTCCATTTAAGAAACTGAGACTTATTGCGATCGCAAGTGAGGTTCGTACAGTGTCACATAGACAGAGGCGGACTGTCGGACTACCACGGAAAAACCTCTTAGGTACTACTGTTGTCTACTCAAGCTGGAGAATATGCGATCGCGAATTTGCATTAGTGGAGGAAAAAGCTTAAAATGCATTTCATTTGCATGGTATACTTTCAAGTGCCTTAAACCTCATACATATTCATGTTTAATTTGAAACAATCCCGTTTGATGCAGTGAAAGTTCCATTACATCAACAGATTATCTTCACTTTAAAAGCCGAGTATTTTCATTCAGGAAACGAGAGGAGTCGTGTTCAGTCTAACTTAAAAAATCGCTCATTGCAACCCGTGAAGCGTTGATGCAATGGGTGAGATGAATTTCCTTTCGACGTTCATAAATGTGTTATTGTCAAGGATATCGTAAATAATGTACAAAATTCACAAATTCAAAAATATACACAAATAGGAAAACACTTTAAAGGACAATTTCTGTAAATATAAACTAGCTATGTGAACAAGAATTATAATGATGAAACAATGATTTCATAATCAGTGGCGGATTTAAGGAGGGGCAGCTGGTCGGCGCCCCCTAAAATTTCCAATTTTAAGGTAAATCGAGGTCTCTTGTTTAGAAAAATGTACTAAACGATAAAAAAAAAAAAGAAGCAATAATTCCTTCCAGTCTTGGAGAAATAGACTACATTTTTTGTTTTGATTTACTAAATTAGTTCTATTGGGAGAATTTACCTTAAAATGTGCGTCATTCTATTAATTTCACCTTATTAAAAATGACAGAGAATAGTAGAAATGACTACATAGGAGACATACAGGCGCGTAGCTACGTTTACGTCAAAACACCCGGGCGTACATATAAACCCCCCCCCCCCAAAAAAAAAACAACAACAAAAAAATACCTATTAAATGCTACAAACATAGGTGAAAAATAAGTGTCTGCAGTATCTGCGGTACATTAGCCTCCCCCGGACCTCCTACCAGAGCCCTGCCCTGAACCCGCTGGGGGCCTTGAGCGGCCCCCAGACCCCTCGCCGTACAATAGGTGTACATGTTAATTAACTCAGGCTACGCCACTGACATATCTCAAGCCCTATAAATCTGCAAAATCCAGGAACACCGGAGATTTTGCCCCCTGGGCCTCCACCAGGGCTTCGCCCTGGACCCACTGGGGGCCTCAAGACGGTCCCAGACCCCCTACCTCATATAGTTGGCTACGTCAATAAAAGAAATCATTTGAAGCTGTGAGTTTTCTGGTTGTATGGGCTTTGGCGAGTATTTCAAGGTATGTTTCGATACATGTATGGTAGGAAAATATGTTAGGTAATTTTTCATACCAAATTTTTGAGACAGCAATACAAGAATACGACGATATGAGGCCTCAACGATGCGCATCTTTGTGCGCCGTAAATGGAAGGTTTTTATAAGAGATGGATTTGTAGCTCTCTGATCTGTTCTAATATTTTTTTCAGAGGGCTACAGTTCTGCAGCTACAGCAAGTGTGGCACGATAAAAAGATCTCTCCTTGTTCAAAGGCCGTAAGCGCCGAGCATAATCTGAAATTTGCAGCCCTTCACCGGCAGTGGTGACGTCCCTCAATGAGTGAAATTATTCTCGAGGGGAACGCTAAACAATATACAACCAACCTACCAACCTACAGGACATTTGTTACTATATCGTTCATTTTCCTAGGATATTTGGTATACTCTCCCGCTTCGTGAACTATCGTCCGTTTAACTCGGACGTGAAATCAATTATCGTCTGTTTCAGAAGATGTATGACTTTTCATGGATATTTTCATAGAAAATAGTTTATTTTGGAAAAATATTATTGTCAAATGCGCATGTGCAAATGTGCTCTATGCATTAAAAGGAATAAATCAACTTGAAAGTTTGGAACTTCCAGGCCATTTACGTCACTTCATCCTAGTTACACAGTCGTCAGTTAGAAGCCCTAGTTATGATCAAAGAGAAAGGAAAACTAATATTTGGAAACTAACAGACAGAAATGCATTGTTACAAGCCATACAGAATATTACATTTTGCTGTAGTAGTCTACCTGTACTTGAACTGTTATCACGGTAGTCCTAATCACGGACTTAAAATCAATATTAAGATATTTGAAGCAGTACTTCTTTTTATGGCTGCAACAAAATTAACGTTTTCAGTAGTTATATTTCAAAATATGCGAAGTAAGTTTAAATTCGCTTATGGTGCTTTTTCTTTGCAAGTTCTTTTCACTTGTATTTTTTCATATCTTGTTTACAAAATATATCTAGGTAATTTTTCACTGTGACTTAGATGTAGGGAGATGGTGCCCGCTTCCCAGCCCCGTTCACTTATTTTGTGAAGAAATATAGCTTAAATTAAAACAAATTAAGCTACTTTTATGAGCATATCAATACACGTGATCTGATATAATCCTCATGGAATTCCAATACATGTATAATTATGTATATACCTAAATACCCCCCCCCCCTCTCCATTGCTGTCGTTCTGTGTGTTTTGGAATGATGTCACATCATTATAACAAGAAAACAAACACCTGTCGCAATGGTAAGCGCACTGTCGTGATTAATTAAAACTAAATTGACCTTTCAATGAGAGAAATGGCGGTCAATTTCGAATTCATTTTATATTTACAACTTCAGCTAAGGAGAAATTTAAGATGAAATGCTTGTAGAATTTTAAGATAATTTAATTGATATCATACTAATCAATAACGGATAATGAATTTTCCATACATGGTTTGAACAAAATCCCAATGAAGTTTAAATTTTTTCCAATAGTACTTTTAATTTGTTCCACAGAAAAGTTTCGCCTTTGGACATTTGAATTTAGATTGAGATCAAACTTCATCATAGAACTTAAGAAATTCCTTTCAGCGTTTTTAAAATTTATTCTTTTGTTTTAGGAAAATCCCTGGGACTTTTTTTCAGAGGTGAGTGTCCCCACATGTACAGTGAGTTACCAATAACAAAACCACTTTTCGTGGCACCTTCAATTTTCTGAAAAGTTGAGGAATTATGGCCGGATGTATCATCCGATATACCCGGTAGGGATCATGTCAATAAATGTTTATAAATACACCAGGGCATGTTTGAGTTGATATACGATATTTTATTTCGTATCAATTTGTACATACCAAATCTACATCAGATCGTATTTTTCTGCAGTTATTCTAAATCTACACCAGATTGTATTTTTCTACATGTTTACTAAACCTACACCAGATTGTATTTTTCTACATGTTTACTAAACCTACACCAGATTGTATTTTTCTACATGTTTACTAAACCTACACCAGATTGTATTTTTCTACATGTTTACTAAACCTACACCAGATTGTATTTTTGTATATGTTTACTAAATCTACACCAGATTGCATTGTTATACATGCATATCTAGGGATATGATTCATTATAACTGCTTTATGTAAGCATACCATCCTTTGACCTTTGATATCGCTGTGCGCACTTCCTCGGCATTATTTTGTGTCACCCATTGTCATATTGGAGAGGGAGTTCTAAGTTTTAAGAACGACCCTTTATCACACGATTAACATTTGGATAACACATTTAGCTGAACATTTATGTTGTGCTATATGGAGTCCTGTCGCGAGGTAGATGTTGGAAAGACCTATACATGTATTGATCACCCATGGGTGCATTCAGAGTTCAAGGTTCAGTTATTTACATGAGGTACAGTTAAACAAATTAACAAAAGCTGTAAAGATTGTACAGATCAGAGGTGATACATGTTCAGTAAAAGTAAATAATAAAAGTGAGATGGAATGGGCAAATTCAGACATTAATTTCAGGAGCCGTATCATACCCATGCTTAGTTAGAATACATGAAACAGACTACCTTAAATTAAGTGCAATAATTGGGAATTTAAGAATTAGATTAATTCCATCTATATATTTGACAGCAGCAATTAGTCTAAATGATTTGTGTTTTGTAACATTTTACACGTACATACACTTTTACGGCGACACCTTCGTTACTTTTTTAAGTTGAGGACATCAGACTTTTAAAACATTTTTATGACGGTCTCTTACTTGGCGGTTTTGCCTATGAGTGATGAGGACGGAATAATCTGCGATGAATTCCAGTTGTGGACTTTTCCTAGGTGTATGCATAAGGATTTGATGAGTACACGACTTATGCATGTTTCTGTTGTATGTGTATACGTCAGGATTTGATGAGTACACGACTTATGCATATATCTGTTGTATGTGTTTACCTCAGAATTTGATGAGTACACGACTTATGCATGTTTCTGTTGTATGTGTGTACATACGTCAGAATTTGATGAGTACACGACTTATGCATGTTTCTGCTGTATGTGTATACGTCAGGATTTGATGAGTACACGACTTATTCATGTTTCTGTTTTCCTGACTAGATGACCTTGGACATCTGAATTTCCCCTCAGAGTGTCGGACTTTTCCGGAAGATTTGCATTATTAAGTAATTGGCTTCGGCTTTTGTCGATCACTTTGTATCCACATGCGCACGCATTACAATGCAATACTTTGTTTACTATTTAAACTACCTCCATTTAAAATCATTTCCATTGAAAATTAACTTTTATTCAAGAAGCATCATGCTATACTTCAATATTTATTAAGTAAACGCTATTTTTAGTCGCATAGGACATACTGCATTTGTTCACATGGTTCTTTTAATGTGATTACACTCACCAGTATATTAATTGTTACTTGATGATTAGAATTTTATTTCTGTAGGCTACTATATCAATAAAAGTTTCTCAAGGTTTCAATAAACTAACGAACGAACAAACGAACGAACGAACGAACTAACTAACTAACGAACGAACTAACGAACAAACTAACTAACTAACTAACTAACTACATTGTAACTAACTAACTAATATGACTGCATTACTCAGATCATCAACTTGAATAATTTTGAAGGCTACCGATAATCAACAAGGATGTTCCCCATGATACGCCCACTTTCTACGTTCTCATATCGTTATTGTTAATATAAGCTGTATAAAAATTATCATTTTCTTTATCTAGATGAGGTTGATTATATCAAAGAAACTGATACACACGCATTAAACCTTTAATACCGGTATCGAGAATGAGCAAAGTCCGCTGTTCTCGATATTCGGTCTAAAGTTGTATCGTAATAGATACCCGACTTTACCAATTAAGATCTAGATAAACTTTAAACAGTATACCTAGTATTTCAATCTTCATAAGGTGTTATTTCTTAAAGCCAATGCACAGAAGATTTGTATTGCAGGGAGTTTTCACAATGTCCGCCAATCTTAATTACACGAAACATATTGAGTAATGTTAACATCATAAAATGTTATAAGCAGAATTAAGGAGATTTTCAAATTTAGTTGTTTTGAAATTGCAATAGAAATACGAACATTTCAGCTTTGGACCAAATGCAAGAGTAAGGATGGACTCGAGTAAAAATTTCCCCATAGAGATATACAACTGTACATTTTAGGAATAATTAAAAAAAAAAAGAGGATAAATTCATAAATATCTCTAGCATGTTGATTTCAAGTATTCGCTGCTCATTGCCAGAGTAATCCCAGTAGATATGCATGTATTTAAATTGTGGCGGTCTAGTCAGGTAATTAAATCGTGGCGGTCTAGTCAGGTAATTAAATCGTGGCGGTCTAGTCAGGTAATTAAATCGTGGCGGTCTAGTCAGGTAATTAAATCGTGGCGGTCTAGTCAGGTAATTAAATCGTGGCGGTCTAGTCAGGTAATTAAATCGTGGCGGTCTAGTCAGGTAATTAAATCGTGGCGGTCTAGTCAGGTAATTAAATCGTGGCGGTCTAGTCAGGTAATTAAATTGTGGCGGTCTAGTCAGGTAATTAAATTGTGGCGGTCTAGTCAGGTAATTAAATCGTGGCGGTCTAGTCAGGTAATTAAATCGTGGTGGTCTAGTCCGGTTTTGGCATTGTCTTTTAATTTAAATTCAAGAATTTGAAGTACCAAAAAAAAAAAAAAAAAAAAAAAAATCAGTTTTTCTATATTACATGTAGGTGAAATTATGATAAAATGAAAACATCTTTTTAATATTAATCATCTATTAAGTGAATTACGTCACGTTTAAGCATGTTTATCTAAATGAATATAATTTCGGTGAAAAACACAGGCCCAATATACATGTATTATCTATGTCGTGTATCTTTTTAGTATTTGCATTTCTGGAGAAAATCGTTTATCCTAATGTTATCTATGGCGTGAATTGTATGGTACGTAAATCTGATCGTATTGTATGTAAACCTGATCGTATTGTATATACATTTAAATCTGATTGTATTGAATGTAAATCTGATCGTATTGAATGTACATCTGATCGTATTGTACGTAAATCTGATCGTATTGTACGTAAATCTGATCGTATTGTACGTAAATCTGATCGTATTGTACGTAAATCTGATCGTATTGTACGTAAATCTGATCGTATTGTATATAAATCTGATCGTATTGTACGTAAATTTGATCGTATTGAATGTAAATCTGATCGTATAGTACGTAAATCTGATCGTATTGAACATGTATGTAAATCTCATCGTATTGAAAGTACATCTGATCGTATTGAAAGTACATCTGATCGTATTGAATGTAAATTTGATCGTATAGTACGTAAATCTGATCGTATTGTATATAAATTTCATCGTATTGTACGTAAATCTGATCGTATAGTATCCGGTATTGCTCGTTCTGTATCCGGTATTGCACATTCTATATCCGGTATTGTCCGTTCTATATCCGGTATTGTCCGTTCTGTATCCGGTATTGCCTGTCCTGTGTCCGGTATTGTACATTCTGTATCCGGTATTGCACATTCTGTATCCGGTATTGCACATTATGTCCCCCTCCCCCTCCCAAATGGGGACATTCAACAATATGTAAGGTGAAGATAATGAACAGTGATCAATCTCATAACTCCTATAAGCAATACAAAATAGATAGTTGGGCAAACACGGAACCCTGGACACACCAGAGGTGGGATCAGGTGTCTAGGGGAAGTAAATACCCCCTGTCGACCGGTCACACCCGCCGTGAGCCCTATATCTTGATCACGTAAACGGAGTTATCCGTAGTCATAATTAGTGTGCCCAGAACGGTCTAAGGGTCTGTATGAAACATGACCTAATGATAGGTTGTATTGCCAAACTAGATTGTTATAACGACCATAGAATTTGCGAAATGCTGACTTTAAACGAGACTGTTGAAACCCCTGCACCATGAAGTTGTTTTTCGGTAGCGTACCTCGATTTAAAAAATGCTAAGAAATTTTGCGCATTTTGCTGCAAGATTTCCCTGTCCCTTGTGTATTTCATTAAGGTTTGGTGCTACATACTAGCGCTCATGGTTGCGAAGAAACAACCTGTAGTTTCACAAGAAGCATGAATTAGCTGTGTAAATTGTCCAGCATTTTCACAATAGTTGAGCGTGGATAAAGGAGCAGCAAATCATCAACATGATTGATGTCTACCCCCCGTGTTTCTATTATGGCGGAATGTTCCCCCAAACTCTGATCCAATTCTTAAAATGACACGTTAAAAGTGCAGCAATGGATGGTTTCTAATCAGTCCGGACGTTTGGGACCTTGCGCTTAGGGCGATATGAATTGGCTATTAAATGCCCATATATATGCTTGTTCTGAACAAACAGACTGAGTCGACTAAGTTTAGATGCCCTCTCCTTCCGTTGATTAAGTCAATGGATGAATTTTTAAGTATAGATTACTTGGGATAGATCGAAGCGTCTCCTTTACATTTATATAATCAATTCAGCACAGCCTGACATGTTGTACCATTAGTGAGCGTATTTTCTTCTAACCAACGTGCAATGTTAACGTGTTTTATTTCATATAAAAATGGGAGCAACCTTTACGAAAGCAAAACAAGACTAAAGTGGCTCGCTATATACAACAAACACGCTTCGTGTCAAGTGTGCCGGTGTGGGACGTGGAATGAAATTTATTGTTTATATTTAAGTTCTACTTTACAGTAGTTTCTGTTGGGATTTCTGGACTTTAAATTTAATGTACTATAATACTTATCAAGATTTATACGCACATTGTTTACAACTAAAATGCATTCATGAGAAAATGGTTTTCATTACAATTTGTAAAGGTATCAAAGGCAAAAGTGTTTGAAATATAGATACATGTATATAAAAAATCCTTGATGTTTGGCCTTTTTCATTATTAAATTGAAATACAAGTAACACATCCTCTATAAAAGATGTCTATTCGTGCTTATAAATGACTGAACTATTTTTGAAATATAAAGAAATTATGTTTTTAAAATTGCGCAAAAATTTATTTACTCCGGGGACCGTGAAAATATCTGGCGCAAACTTAATGCTGTATATACGGTATAGGCCAACGTGAAAATAATCGACGCAAATTTAATGTTGTTAATGCGCTATCATGTTATGTGAAAATAACCGACGTGGATTTCAATGCTGTATAAAAGGTATAGGTGATCGTGAAAAAACCCGGCGCGAATTCAATGCTGTACATAAGGTATTAGGTTAACGGGAAATTAACCGGCGCGAATTTGATGTTATACACAAACGGTATAGGTTATAGTGAAAATAACCGGCGCAAATTTAATGTACATGTATAGGTTTTATGAAGGCGGAAAACGTGAAAAGTGCATGGCCAGCTCTGCATCCTACATGTATCATCCTTTCTTACTATTGTCTCAGATATCACCTATATCCTTGTCTCAGATATTACTATATTTGTCTCAGATATCACCTGTATTCTTGTCTCACATGTTACCTATATATATTTGTTTCAGATATCACCTATATTCTGGTCTCAGATGTCACCTATATATCTTATTCTCAGATTTCACCTATATCCTTGTCTCAGATATCACCTATATTCTTGTCTCAGATATTACCATATTTGTCACAGATGTCACCTATATTCTCGTCTCGCATGTCACCTATATATCTTTTTTCAGATTTCACCTATATCCTTGTCTTAGATATCCCCTATATTCAGGTCTCAGATATCACCTATATTCTGATCTCAGATATCACCTTTATCTTTGTCTCAGATATCCCCTATATTCAGGTCTCAGATATCACCTATATTCTGATCTCAGATATCACCTATATCCTTGTCTTAGATATCCCCTATATTCAGGTCTCAGATATCACCTATATTCTGATCTCAGATATCACCTTTATCTTTGTCTCAGATATCACCTATATTCTTGTTTCAGATTTCACCTATATATCTTTGTAAGATTGTCATGTTTGTTAAACACGCATATTTGTACATCATCTCTGTGATATTAATTAATTACTTTGAAACTTTGCTTGTTTTACCAGCACTGTTGCTTTCTTTTCAGACAAACTGATTTAGAGAATGAATTAGACTATGTATATGTTTCAATGCTTTATGAAATTTTGTAATAACCATTGAATTTGTTTAAGAGTATTACAAATTTCATTTTGGCGAAAAGTTTAAAACACATTGTATATATACGCGCACATGCGCATTGTCTGCGTGTGGTAAAACCCAGTCTAACACTTGGAAGTAGACATCAAGTTACGTTTACCTGAATTACAGGAAAGCACACCATCCGTTATGAAATCAATCTGCTTGTTTTGCATAAGCTGTATCCATTTCAATGAGCATGCGTGACAGTCACACATGTGCAGAGCTGTAGTAACTCTACACGTATTCCTTACCGCGGCAGTCAGTCTGCTTGACATCACTACATCTAATCTCTTATATGTAATCGGAATTTCCTCCAAAAGATCATGTTCTGTATGAATGTTATCTAGAGTTACGGAATTGATTACTGTTCGTTATCCTCACCTTTCATAAATACGCCAAGGGGATTGGTTAAGGAATGTTGAGACTAAATAAAGTACAAGTTTTTATATTACGTGTAACTACATTCGGATTAATAGTATTTATCTCACATATTTACACTGTGTTTGCATTGCTTTATGTAGAATACGAAAACTGAACTCCATTGATTAAGATTATTACAATTGGAATATATATCGAAGGCAAAAACACTGGAAATGTGCACATCTGTCCGTGTATGTCTTACATATTCGATGCAGCACACCCTTCTATACGACGGTTAGCTCTGCTCTGGGAATCGGAACAAAGTATTCTAAACAAGAGGCCATTCCTTTCAGATATATAGGTGAAATCTGAAACAAGAATATAGGTGATATCTGAGACAAAGATAAAGGTGATATCTGAGATCAGAATATAGGTGATATCTGAGATCAGAATATAGGGGATATCTAAGACAAGGATATAGGTGAAATCTGAAAAAAGATATATAGGTGACATGCGAGACAAGAATATATATATTAACCAGATAGGGAAAAAATCACGTTTCTCTAGATCGCTTGTCCAAATTTTACTATCATT
This sequence comes from Ostrea edulis, assembly GCF_947568905.1. NCBI lineage: Eukaryota > Metazoa > Mollusca > Bivalvia > Ostreida > Ostreidae > Ostrea > Ostrea edulis. The sequence goes on along the minus strand of NC_079166.1, from coordinate 78,115,505 downwards.
GCTTTCTATAAATTTCAACGAAGAAATATTATTTTAAATTTCTTTTACGAAGCCATTTTCGGAAACTTATCAATTTTCTCTAGTGCAGTTTCTACTTGTTGCAGATCTGTAGCTATCTGGGAAAATATTGAGACCGACTGGAAAGCTACAGATCCACCCTTACAAAAACCTTCGATACTCGAGTGACCTAAAATACAAATACGGAAAGGAACCGGGGGTGATTTGACTGGCTACCTGGCATTGTTACGTCAACAAACAAAATCGGGGTCTTATGGGGCTTTAATGAATATTTGAAGGTACATATGTATGTTTGAACACAAGTATTGTGGGAAAATATGGTATGGAATATTTTTAAATATTCAATTTTTCAGACGGCGATGCACAAATACAACGATATAAGGCTTCAAACGTGCGCATTTTTTTCTGGGTCGTAAATCGAAGGTTTTTATAAGGGGTGGGTCTGTAGTTCTCTAGTCTGTCCCATATTTCCCAGAGAGCTACAGATTCTGTTCACCATGAAATTTATCCCACACGTTACACCAAGAATCCCGCTAGTAAAATGGTACATGGATTACATCGTGTATTTCCAGTGAAAATATTCCCCAAGGCACTCATGTTAAAGTAATGTTAAGGAGGAAAAACTTTAAGAATATCCTTTAAAGAATTGAAAATCAATAGCTGCAGTTCATCCCAGCGACTAGTGCATTCTACTTAACGTGTTTTAATCTACAATGATATTCACATTTTCAATGTTTTTGCCTTTAATATCTGTACAAATTGCATTGATAACCATTTCCTCATGAAAACAACGCGCGTATAAATCTTGATAAATATAGTAGGTTTATTTTAACGTCTGGGATTTACGACGGAAGTGAAAGTAGACTGAAAATATAAACGAAAAATTTGAAAACACATAAAGATAAGACATGATCAAAAAAAACTAACGTTAAATTTTGATAAAAACGGTCGTTGAAAAGTGATCAACGTTCAATTTTGATCAGCATAATGCATTTTTTAACGGCTGCTTAAATGTTAAGTACATAAATGTAGATGTTTGAGAGAGAGAGAGAGAGAGAGAGAGAGAGAGAGAGAGAGAGAGAGAGAGAGAAGAGAGAGAGAGAGAGAGAGAATCATTATTTCCCAGGCAAACGAAATCTAATCCCCAAAAAGGATTTCCTTATTCTTTTCCCAAGTCTCTCCTCCCTTGGAGTTGAATCCTCTTTGGGTTATAATTTATCAAGATAAGAACAAAGACAGTACACTATCTAAGTAAAGAAGTTTTCAACTCAATATTTAGATTAATATATACGTGTACATACTGTAAAACACCCCCCCCCCCAAAAAAAAAACCCCAACCAAAACCCAACTGTGCTTGAAGAAGAAACAGGAATATGCAAAAGAGGTGAAGACTTATATTTCAACATTGAACTATATAATGTTTCTTGCAATCCATATCTCAGTCAGGAAGTAGGTGTTATATTTCATCATTAAAAGATTGATTGTTTGTTTGTTACATTGGTGTGAAGCATCGCAGAAATGAAATTCATTTCTTAAATATATAAAGCCCGGTTGACTGACTTTTCCTATCAATTAGCTGTGAATTAACTTTGAGTGAAATATATTTGTCACGAATTTAGTGCAACGTTTACGTAAAAGTCGACACATGATGACTTCATGTCATTGTAGAACTGGAAGTCGGCGATACCTCATTTCACTACCAAACATCTGATATTGCAATATCCCAGCATTCTTCACAATAAAAAAAACCCAACTACAACAAAACAAATCAGGGAAGGAAGTCATTCCTTTCTGAGTTCAAAGAATGCTTGTTGGCAAACACAAGAAATATTAGCAAAATGGCCGACCTCAGATGAATCAGACAAAAAACGTAAAGGTGTGTTGTAAAAACAGAAAAGTAAAGGTTTGTTGTAACAACAGAAAAGTAAAGGTTTGTTGTAACAACAGAAGAGTAAAGGTTTGTTGTAACAACAGAAAAGTAAAGGTTTGTTGTAACAACAGAAGAGTAAAGGTTTGTTGTAACAACATAAAAGTAAAGGTTTGTTGTTACAACAGAAAAGTAAAGGTTTGTTGTAACAACAGAAAAGTAAAGGTTTGTTGTAACAACATAAAAGTAAAGGTTTGTTGTAATAACAGAAAAGTAAAGGTTTGTTGTAACAACAGAAAAGTAAAGGTTTGTTGTAACAACAGAAAAGTAAAGGTTTGTTGTAACAACAGAAAAGTAAAGATTTGTTGTAACAACAGAAAAGTAAAGGTTTGTTGTAACAACAGAAAAGTAAAGGTTTGTTGTAACAACAGAAAAGTAAAGGTTTGTTGTAACAACATAAAAGTAAAGGTTTGTTGTAACAACAGAAAAGTAAAGGTTTGTTGTAACAACAGAAAAGTAAAGGTTTGTTGTAATAACAGAAAAGTAAAGGTTTGTTGTAACAACAGAAAAGTAAAGGTTTTTTGTAACAACAGAAAAGTAAAGGTTTGTTGTAACAACAGAAAAGTAAAGGTTTGTTGTAACAACAGAAAAGTAAAGGTTTGTTGTAACAACATAAAAGTAAAGGTTTGTTGTAACAACAGAAAAGTAAAGGTTTGTTATAACAACATAAAAGTAAAGGTTTGTTGTAACAACAGAAAAGTAAAGGTTTGTTGTAACAACAGAAAAGTAAAGGTTTGTTGTAATAACAGAAAAGTAAAGGTTTGTTGTAACAACAGAAGAGAAAAGTAAAGGTTTGTTGTAACAACAGAAAAGTAAAGGTTTGTTGTAACAACAGAAAAGTAAAGGTTTGTTGTAACAACAGAAAAGTAAAGGTTTGTTGTAATAACAGAAAAGTAAAGGTTTGTTGTAACAACAGAAAAGTAAAGGTTTGTTGTAACAACAGAAAAGTAAAGGTTTGTTGTAACAACAGAAAAGTAAAGGTTTGTTGTAACAACAGAAAAGTAAAGGTTTGTTGTAACAACAGAAAAGTAAAGGTTTGTTGTAACAACAGAAAAGTAAAGGTTTGTTATAACAACATAAAAGTAAAGGTTTGTTGTAATAACAGAAAAGTAAAGGTTTGTTGTAACAACAGAAAAGTAAAGGTTTGTTGTAATAACAGAAAAGTAAAGGTTTGTTGTAACAACAGAAGAGAAAAGTAAAGGTTTGTTGTAACAACATAAAAGTAAAGATTTGTTGTAACAACAGAAAAGTAAAGGTTTGTTGTAATAACAGAAAAGTAAAGGTTTGTTGTAAGAACATAAAAGTAAAGATTTGTTGTAACAACATAAAAGTAAAGATTTGTTGTAACAACATAAAAGTAAAGATTTGTTGTAACAACAGAAAAGTAAAGATTTGTTGTAACAACAGAAAAGTAAAGTAAAGATTTGTTGTAACAACAGAAGAGAAAAGTAAAGGTTTGTTGTAACAACAGAAAAGTAAAGGTTTGTTGTAACAACATAAAAGTAAAGGTTTGTTGTAACAACAGAAAAGTAAAGGTTTGTTGTAACAACAGAAAAGTAAAGGTTTGTTGTAACAACATAAAAGTAAAGGTTTGTTGTAACAACAGAAAAGTAAAGGTTTGTTGTAACAACATAAAAGTAAAGGTTTGTTGTAATAACAGAAAAGTAAAGGTTTGTTGTAACAACAGGAAAGTAAAGGTTTGTTGTAATAACAGAAAAGTAAAGATTTGTTGTAACAACATAAAAGTAAAGGTTTGTTGTAAAAACAGAAGAAAAAAGTAAAGGTTTGTTGTAACAACAGAAGAGAAAAGTAAAGATTTGTTGTAACAACATAAAAGTAAAGGTTTGTTGTAAAAACAGAAGAAAAAAGTAAAGGTTTGTTGTAACAACAGAAGAGAAAAGTAAAGATTTGTTGTAACAACATAAAAGTAAAGGTTTGTTGTAAAAACAGAAGAAAAAAGTAAAGGTTTGTTGTAACAACAGAAGAAAAAAGTAAAGGTTTGTTGTAACAACAGAAGAGAAAAATAAGGGTTTGTTGTAACAAAAGATGAGAAAAGTAAAGTGTCCATTGTGTTCATTAGCTCAGTGTAGAAACTACCCTCTTCTGTTAGGGAAGTGTTAAATCAAACAACCAAATCTGTAAATGGAATAAATACTCGATCTTCAAACAATACCGGATATTATACATATGAACCTTTTTTAACATAATTATCAACTTATTTACCGACGAAAACGAATTATTCACCAACGACAAAAATTACTTGCCGATAGTATCAGAGTACTTCTTGTCCATAACAAATTACTTACCGATTACATTATATTACAGGCGGTAAATAAATTATTCATCAGTGACAGCAAATTACTTACCGTCGTGTGCATATTAATGACTGGCCTCCTGGAATTACTTAATGTCGGCATCAAAGCTCACGATCAGCGTCATAAGTGTCCATTCTTAGTACTAACTTATTTTTAACATGAGCATTGAAAACATGTCCGACTATTTACATTCTCCCTGTTTGTCATAAAGTTATGCAGAATCAACATATAGTTCTTAAGGAAAAAGTAATTATAGTTCTACTGCTAGTAATGATTTGAACCTTACTAAGAACATTCGTGGGCTTTTTTTATATAAAAAAATAATTCTAATGGTTTCTTTATTTCTTCTTCCGGTTTAGAATACATGTAGGTCCTCAGTTTATCGTAAGAGGCGACTAAATGGGGCAGTCCTTAGGATGAAACCGCAAAAATCGAGGTCCCGTGTGGCAGCAGGTGTGGCTCGATAAAGACCCCTCCCTGCTCAATGGCGATAAGCGCCGAGCATAGGCCTAAATTTTGCAGCCCTTCACTGGCAAAGGTAACGTCTCCATATGAGTGAAATATTCTCGAGAGGGACGCCAAACAATAATCAATCTTTTGTTGTTTTCCCTGGTGTGATATTCATCCTTTAAGATATCGACGAAAAGAAACAAAGAAAGAAATACTGTCATTGAATGCTGATCTGTGATTCGTGAATTCGAGTCTAGTAGGTTCTTGTTTAATTTTCCTTGGTGATCTTCTCTCAAAACTGCTTTTTCTCCACTAAATAAGGTAAAGTTGAAAGATTATACTTTTAGAATATGATTGTACTGAATACATTTATCCCCCCGGTCCACTTTCTCTCGTGTGTTGTTCCTTCTTAAATGTGTAGGATTCAAATAGTGTGCTGCACTTTACCTACCTACAAATTAATGATAATGGTAAAATAAATTAACTATTCACAAACAAAACGTGATCACTTACAAAAACTGGGAAACATAACCAATCATTATTTATGTATGATGAATTGTCTGGGACACCCACCACCCTGGAATACGTCTTTCCTGATAGCAGCTGGTGAAGTTAAACATTGTGGTTAATGTTTTTCAGATAGACAGTAAATAGTAATTAACCCCGTGTTACTAAACTCCATCATACAGCTAGAAGGAAGAGGATGGTGGTGGTGTAAATCGTGTAACATTTGACTTCATATTTCAGACTCTTTTAGATCACCGAGCCAAATAAGACAAAAAAGAAAGAAACGCATTACTATGTAAATATACCTGGTCTCGATATGAGTTGATTTCGTTTAAGAGCTTTTCTACGAGAAAACCATGCAAAATGTGATGGAAGCAAGGTTGTCGGATCAACAACATATTTTGAGTGTAATAAAGTACATCAATATCAAATACTGTGGCATATTTTTTTCGGGGATGTAGTCATTGGAGAGGGATTTACAGTCATGTTACTAAAAATAGCACTTTTGTTCTGACAAAAGAGTAAAATTATGTATATTTTACCATTTCTATTTAAAAATTCTAACAGGTTATTGAAAATGGATTTTTAAAAATTGACACAGTTTGTAAAACAACTGGATATACATATTCATATTGTTTAGTGGGACTCTAAAAATTTTACTTCCGTTTAAGTGCAGAAAGGTCACAAATTTAGCACGATTCCAGATTTTGATAAATTGCAGAAAATGATAACTTTTTAATCTACTAGTAGTCAAAACATAACGCTTTGATTTATTCAAAATTACTTTCATCTTATAGAGAAGAAGTATATTTACGATATATCAAAAATCTGTCTTTGGACTCTCGATTATAGTAAATATAATAATACTTCAAAGTTGGGTATTTTTTCTTGCTTGTAGAGCTTTTATTCTGGTAGCCACCTAAACCTGTTTGCCATGCATGGTCCTTATTATCTTATTAAGTCTTATATAACTTTATGATTTCACATCAAATGACCAGAAGTATGTATCAATCATTTTTTGTTGCTATGGGTCTTGGTTGCCATGGTGAAAATTTGAAAAAAAAATATAACGTTTTAAAAATAATAATATGCATCCTATGAATAGTTGTAATTTAACAAAATTGATATATGTGTACTTTTAAAATGCAATTTTTAAACACAAATTTCATGCCAATTTATATTATGGTATATATAATAAATTCTTTATTTAGACAGGATAGCACAATTAGTATAAATGACTTGTTTACATTGTGGTCCTACAGAGACTTAAATATACCACAAGTAATTGGATCATATTTTTTCATAGATTTGCTTTTCCTATGGATACAATAAGGATAAATCTATTTTTAAAATCTGACTGGTTATTGAAAACATTCTGAAATAATCAAACTCAATCGCAAATACTAAGCCAGACAGCAATGTAGATGTAAATGTAAACATGTTTTGTATAAACATTACTGAACCAACTTCTATATTGAATAGCTTAAGTGATTTATAGTGAACTGGTGTTTATGCTGTAATATAAATGTAATCAAAATTATCAAAAACACAAACATACAAATTATATTTAGTGTTTGCAGTTTTGTTTATTTCCACAAAAAAAAAACACGTTACGTTGATTATGTTTCAGAGGATACCAGTTGTGATGCGGAATCAGAAAACCACAGTGTCATGAGTGTAGTAATCCGTAAAACCGAATCACAGTGTCATGAGTGTAGTAATCCACAAAACCGAATCACACTCTGTGAAATCCACAGTGTCATGAGTGTAGTAATCCGTAAAACCGAATCACACTCTGTGAAATCCACAGTGTCATGAGTGTAGTAATCCGGAAAACCGAATCACACTCTGTGAAATCCACAGTGTCATGAGTGTAGTAATCCGGAAAACCGAATCACACTCTGTGAAAACCACAGTGTCATGAGTGTAGTAATCCGCAAAACCGAATCACACTCTGTGAAATCCATAGTGTCATGAGTGTAGTAATCCGGAAAACCGAATCACACTCTGTGAAAACCACAGTGTCATGAGTGTAGTAATCCGCAAAACCGAATCACACTCTGTGAAATCCACAGTATCAAAAAACGAAACATTGATGGGTATATGTTAGACATGCATATTGTAACCAAATATCGGCGGAACACAGTCAATCTGTATATAACATATAAGAGGGACGCACATTGTTTTTTTTTTGGTAGACCTTATATTCAATGTTGGAAATACTTTTGATTTTAATGCAAGATTTTATGAATCCTCGTAGATATATTAATTTTGCAAAATACCTATGCTAGGTGATCGGTTACCAGAGGTTTTGTGCTAGGTGATCGGTTACCAGAGGTTTTGGGCTAGGTGATCGGTTACCAGAGGTTTTGTGCTAGGTGATCGGTTACTAGAGGTTTTGCGCTAGGTGATCAGTTACCAGAGGTTTTGCGCTAGGTGATCGGTTATCAGAGGTTTTGCGTTAGGTGATCGGTTACCAGAGGTTTTGTGCTAGGTGATCGGTTACCAGAGGTTTTGCGCTAGGTGATCGGTTACCAGATGGTTTTGGCCGAAAGAGGTCTTTAAGGTCGACCCTATGCGGACACCTTCGGATTTCAAAGATTCCCTCAATACTGCAGCTCGACATGGCCATTTCTAATTTTTGACAAGCGGGACCCCCCCCCCCCAAAATTTTTTTTAAAAAAAACCCATAAAAAATAGATAAAGAATTTAAAGGGAATATTTCTGCTCAAAGTAGGGGAGGGTCACAGCTTTAAATATAATTCACTGGATTGATCTTCAGGTTTACAAGTGGAATTCACAATTTCCACTACTATTCACCACTGATATGTTGCCGACCAGTGCCAATCTTCATAAATCCCTGTCAATGACCCCCCCCCCCACACACACACACACTAAATGATGTCAAGGCCATGTGTCAGGGTAATAATGTCCTTAAAGTTTATGTATTAATCCCATGTAGTGTTGACATATTCTGCATAGAGTAAATCAGAACTATATCACTTTGCACAGAATCCTATTAATCTTGGACTCAATGATTAAATATTTCAGTATATACAATTATTGATTCAAGTTTCACGTATACCAGACCTCCAATCTCCCACCACACGTATACCAGACCTCCAATCTCCCACCACACGTATACCAGACCTCCAATCTCCCACCACACGTATACCAGACCTCCAATCTCCCACCACACGTATACCAGACCTCCAATCTCCCACCACACGTGTACCAGACCTCCAATCTCCCACCACACGTGTACCAGACCTCCAATCTCCCACCACACGTGTACCAGACCTCCAATCTCCCACCACACGTGTACCAGACCTCCAATCTCCCACCACACGTATACCAGACCTCCAATCTCCCACCACACGTGTACCAGACCTCCAATCTCCCACCACACGTGTACCAGACCTCCAATCTCCCACCACACGTATACCAGACCTCCAATCTCCCACCACACGTATACCAGACCTCCAATCTCCCACCACACGTATACCAGACCTCCAATCTCCCACCACACGTATACCAGACCTCCAATCTCCCACCACACGTATACCAGACCTCCAATCTCCCACCACACGTGTACCAGACCTCCAATCTCCCACCACACGTGTACCAGACCTCCAATCTCCCACCACACGTATACCAGACCTCCAATCTCCCACCACACGTATACCAGACCTCCAATCTCCCACCACACGTATACCAGACCTCCAATCTCCCACCACACGTGTACCAGACCTCCAATCTCCCACCACACGTGTACCAGACCTCCAATCTCCCACCACACGTATACCAGACCTCCAATCTCCCACCACACGTGTACCAGACCTCCAATCTCCCACCACACGTATACCAGACCTCCAATCTCCCACCACACGTGTACCAGACCTCCAATCTCCCACCACACGTGTACCAGACCTCCAATCTCCCACCACACGTGTACCAGACCTCCAATCTCCCACCACACGTATACCAGACCTCCAATCTCCCACCACACGTGTACCAGACCTCCAATCTCCCACCACACGTATACCAGACCTCCAATCTCCCACCACACGTATACCAGACCTCCAATCTCCCACCACACGTGTACCAGACCTCCAATCTCCCACCACACGTGTACCAGACCTCCAATCTCCCACCACACGTATACCAGACCTCCAATCTCCCACCACACGTGTACCAGACCTCCAATCTCCCACCACACGTGTACCAGACCTCCAATCTCCCACCACACGTATACCAGACCTCCAATCTCCCACCACACGTATACCAGACCTCCAATCTCCCACCACACGTATACCAGACCTCCAATCTCCCACCACACGTGTACCAGACCTCCAATCTCCCACCACTCCTTTGTTTATCAGTGGTAACGATACACTGAAATCCATTTAAAATCCTATGAATAATCAAACTATTCATGTTCATTTGATGGCAAGCTTACAGTTACATCTTTCCATAAACAGAAGTACAATGTCTGTCATAGTGAGTAAAGCTGCATGTTGTTTCTTCACATTGTATGTGCATGCCGTGCTAAACTAACCGCAACTACAAGATATGAAGACATGAACGCGGGGGGGGGGGGGGGGGCTGGTTTCAAGTCCTCAGACAGGGTATATCTGTATACCTAGAAAGGGAGGATATATATATCTGTAATATAAAAAAGAAAAACCTAGAGCCGGGGGTCGAGTGCCTCTTTTAATGCATGAAAATACAACGACGCACGTGCATGTTCGCATCCCAGGGCGAAAAGAGAGGCGACGGTGCCCCAAGAAGAACAGGGAGGGACGAGTGGGTGCTCAGTAACTCCAATTCCTGCAGGAGGAAGTGCGACACAGACTGGAGCCAGCCAAGCCCATCCTACCCAGCAGAGCCTCATCTGCAGCAACTGTCCAGGAGGAGGAGTTACCGGTACATGGACCTTCCTTCACGGAGTCTACTGCCAGACCTTCCAAACCTACCACAGCAGCCTCCAGCAGCAGCATCAGTTTCAAGAGACCCAGAGGATCTGGACAGGAGGAGGATACCATCACCCAGGATGACGTGATGGATACCCTGCAGGAGAATGTGAAGGAGTCAGAGGCTATACTCAACGGTTTGGTCCAGCCTCCAGCAATCACCCCTGAATCGACATTTGCCAACTACGTGAGGGACTGTCTTCTCACCATCTCAAGGCTGAAGTTCAAGAAGGCCAGGGCCAGCATCAACAATATTCTCACGCGGCTGATGGATGAAAACATTGAAGAGGAAGAGGAGGACCTGCCTACCTTCTCTGCTAAATGTCGGTCCGCCCCCTTTTGGCATCACAAGCACCAGCCAAGCCCAGAGCGACATGTTTCTGCCGGACCCTAGACAGTGGCATAAGAACCCGCCCACTGGCACTCCTTGGCAGTCACAGAACAGGGAGTGGACGGCCAGATACCACCACCAGAAGCAGCCTCACTCGTGCTTCCAACAGTCTCAGACGTCATTGCAGCAGCCACACTTCTCCTACCAGCCACCACGGTCCTTGCAGCAACAGAGTAGGAACTCTCCCGTCTTCCATACGCTGACAGCACCAGCCACAACCCATGCCTTCGTCTCTACGGCCATCAGTAGTGCAATACACGCCATAGACCAGATCAAGCAAGGCAGCAGCTCTCCAGCCCCGGTTGTCACTTGTGCAGCCATTGTTGTTACCGTGTTCCCACCACAGTGTCTTCAGCAGCCAGTTTCACCGACTTGGTCAGCAACCTGGACAGTCCAGTTCCAGTGACCACCTCTCTGGATGGCACGTTGAACCCTCCACAGCCACCAGTGAACCCAGAGACTGACTCTTAGAACATTTTGTTAGGACTTCGTAATTATAATTATGTTGTACCTATTTTGAACTTTGATTGCTACTTGTAGGGAACTTTCAAGGTCTGTATTACGTATTTGTAGATAACAGTATTGATAAATGTCATTTCAAAGTACATGTAATTATTTGTATAAAACAGTATTAATAAATGTAATATTTTCCATATGGTAATGATACTTATTTGTATTAAACATTGTTACAAAATAAAATATTGCCTGAATAATGTAAAAATACTTCTTTTGTCTAATTCTTTATTTAAAAAGATTGCAAATAAAATAATGACTGTGTATTTAAAAAAAAAGTGAGAAGAATAAAAAAAACCATATTAATTGATTTAAATGTATATTTCATGCAACCATGAATTACTATGCAAGAATGATATATATACCAGTATTTGCCTAACATTAAACATGCATACGCATATTCAGGTATACACATATACGGTTACAATAATTCAAATTGGGGGGGGGGGGGTTGGGTTAAAATTAAAGGACAAAAGTCCATGCCAAAATGAATAAAGTGAAAGGCAAACATGTTTTTCGATTTCACAGAAACAATAAGACATTCATTAATAATGTTTTATACAAATAACTACTTTGAAATGACACACACAAACACACACACAATATTACATTTATTATTATTGTTATCTACAAATAAGTCATTGTAAATTACACATACAATATTTCAGTTTCTAAAAATTTTGTCTACCAAAAAGTAAAGTCTATATTAAGTTCATTCTTCACTGCAACACCAGGGTCCAGGTCTACACCATCCTGTCCTGCCAGTCCAGTGCCCCAGCTGAGGAGTTTACCCAGTGCTTGATAAGGTTCCTCTGCTTCTTGGCTTCCTTGGTCACAGTGTTGAGGATTACAACACCCTGTGTGTCTTCCAGATTCAAGCCATCTCTCCAGGCACAAAGTTTTCTTCTGGACCTTCTGGCTGGTCCAGCTGTTGGTTCTGCAGCGTTGGATACCTGCCCCTCATCAGGTTGTGAAGGACCAAGCAGGTCTTCACTATCAGCTTCACAGTCTCTGGCTTGTGCTGCATAATGCCCAGAATCAACCGGAATCTGTTGCCAAGGATCCCAAAGGCATTTTCCACGATTCTCTTGGCTCTCGATAGCCTGTAGTTGAAGATGCGCTCCTCCTGTGATAGACCACGTAGACTGTAGGGCTTCATCATGTAGGCTCTCTGGGCAAAGGTGTCATCTCCAATGAAGAAGTATGGAACATCTGTAGTGTCTTGTGGGAGATGTGTAGGCTGTGGAAACCCAAGTAGGTCTTCTTCAGCTCCATGTTTCAGCTCACTGGAGTTGTAGATCTGGGAATCAGATGTTGATCCCAGACCTTCAAGATCTGCTCAAAGGAACTTGTAGTAAGCATATACAAGGGCCAGCAAAACGATGGAATAGAACCCCTTGTAGTTGTAGTACAAAGCGCCACTGTGTGCAAGACACATAATGGCCACATGCTTGCCATCTAGTGCTTCCAGGACATGGGGGAAGTTCCACTCTGATAGAATCTGTCAGCAACTCTCTTCCACTCTGCTGGCGTACTGGGGCAGGTCAGCATCTTATCCAGGTACTCGTCCAGTATGGCATGACAAACCTCTCTGACCACTAGTGACTGTGTGTTGTAAGGTACTCTCCAGCCAAACTTCTGTGAGACATAGCTGTCACCAGAGACAAGATGTCGCAAAGTCAGGGCCAGCTTTATATCAAGGTCGAGGGCCGGTCTAAAGCGAGTGTCCTTCTTAGTGATCCTGGGTCCAACTCTCTGTCTCAGCTCAACAAACATATCTGTTGGCATGCGGAGGAAGTTGTGGAAGGAGGCTTGGTCTTCGGCTCTGAGTTCAGCCATCAGTTTGTCATAAACACCAAACTGTGGTCGCCTTGCCATCCAGGGTCTCACCGAGGTCTTTCTCTCTCTTTTTCAACTTCCCTTTCTTCTTGGACTCTTCCTTGGGCATAATGACCTAGTGCAATGCCAACTGCAGGAGGTCGTTGTAATGCATGAGAGGAGCAACAGCATATTGGTGTTCGTGGTCTGTCATTCTTGAGGTCTTCACTCTGTGAAAGTTCCAACAGGGCGGTGGCCTCTGCAAGCCTCTTTATATATGACAAGTGGCTGCCAAACCCTTCTGAACGCTACCAGTAGGTTACAGTCGCGTTACAAGGACGTTACACAGACGCTTCAAAAATTCAGAACGCTGACAGACGTTGAAAGAGCGTTACATGAGCGTTAAGAACGCTCGGCGAATACTCTCGAACGTTGCAAAACGTTGGCGACACGCTGGACAGACGTTCGACGGACGTTACACAGGCGTTATGCAAGCGTCACCCAAGCGTTTGCCACGCGCCGGGCACTCGACCCTGATGGGCGGCGTCCGCCTAGCGTGCAGGGAACGTCCTGACTTTCGAGTAACGTTCCAATAATGCCCGCCAACTTCCGTGTAATGTTTCTCTAACGCGTATGTAGCGTTTTGATAGAACGTCGTTAATTTTTGTGGACAAAAAATGTAAATAAATTTCACCCTCAGCGTTTGCCGACGTCCCTCGACGTTCCCCAGCGTTTGCCGACGCTCGTCTAACTTTCTTGTATATTGTTTCTAACGTTCTCGACGTTCCTCTGCGTTTCTCAACACGTTACTCGAACGCTGATGGGAACATCATAGTGTGACAGGGCCTTTAGACTGACATCTAATCATAATGAATCAGACCAGCCGACAGAACCGAAAGAGTTAAGAAATTCTACAACGTGCTACTGACAAACTGTAAGGGTTATGTGAAGATGAGGTGCAGATAGGCTGCCAGTGTTGTGTGACAATCTAGTGTGATCTGGATATGTAGTTGGTGATGTGGTTTGAACAGTCTCGATACTTTATGTGGTCTGGACAATCTGGATATCTTGTGCAGCGTTGTGGTTTGGATACTGTGGATATCTTGTGTGGCGATGTAGTTTGGACAGCCTGGATATGATGTGTGGTTATGTGATTTGGACAGCCTGGATATATTGTTTGATGGTGTGCTTTGGACAGCCTGGATATGTTGTGTGGTGGTGTGATTTGGACAGCCTGGATATGTTGTGTGGTGGTGTGATTTGGACAGCATGGATATGTTGTTTGGTGGTGTGATTTGTACAGACTGTATATTCTGTTCCGTGGTTATATTTTGCTATTATACTCGAAGTTGTGTGTGAAGATACACTGCGAACAGATTGATAGTGTGGTGGTGCCGATGCTGAAGTGTCCATGGCGGTGTGTTTAAGCTTTATTGGCAGTATTTGACTGCAAACAGACTGACAGTGTCATGTGAAGATGTGGTTCGGTCTGGATTGTAATGTTGTATGACAATATGATGCTGATAGACTGCAGAGTTGTAGGGCGAGTTTGCAATGGTGTGTGTACTGCTGTTACAAGCAGACTGGCAATATCAAGTGATGCAAACAGACTGGCAATGTTGAGTGGTGGTGTGGTGCACCCAGACTGGCAGTATTAAGTGGTACAAATAGAATGGTCGTGTTGAGTGGTGGTGTGGTGCAGACAGACTGGCAGTATTAAGTGGTACAAATAGAATGGTCGTGTTGAGCGGTGGTGTGGTGCACACAGACTGACAGTGTTGATTGGTGGTATGGTGCACACAGACTGACAGTGTTGAGTGGTGGTGTGGTGCACACAGACTGACAGCTTTGAGTGGGTATCCAAAAGTATAAAGAATTTTTTGTACTTTCTGTCAAATATTTCTTCACTTAGGACAGTTATGTTCATTTAAGAGTTCATTGCAATATTTGTGTTTTATAAGAAAATATTTCAAATGCATTTTGTATCTTGTATGATCCTCTTATATTTACATGTACGTTAAGTAACTGTATCCCATTCCTATCTCAATAACCGTGTAGCATGTGATAGGTTAGCGAGAATTTCATCGTCATCGAAAGCAAGTTAGGCTTGTCTAGATGGTCCAGCGGTCTAGCGCACTGCTCACACAGTTCTAGGAGATTTTGTTCCGCAGGTCGTGAGTTCAACCCCGATCAGGGGTGGAAGTTGATTGATTGACTGGTTGATGTTTTCCGCCACACTCATCATTTTTCAGTTATCTGGTGGCGCCCAGTTGTTATTGGTGGAAGAGAGAGCCCAGATACAATGTACCTGAGAATAGACCACCGACCTTCCGAAAGTACACTGGGAAACTTTCTCACTTACCGACGCGAGCTGGATTCGAACCCGTGCCGACAGAGGTGAGAGGCCGCATGATTTTGAGCACGATGCTGTAACCACTCGGTCACGGAGGCCAGAAGTGGTTATCAAAAAAATATAAGGAATTTTCTGTGAGAGAGAGAGAGAGAAAGAGAGAGAGAGAGAGAGAGAGAGAGAGAGAGAGAGAGAGAGAGAGAGAGAGAGAGAGAGAGATGATTTCTCTGACGTATGTAGTTGTATTGAAATATTTGAAGAAATGTACAGTAACACCAAATATTCATAAGGATTCATTTAGTATTTCGCAGACATAAGCTTTCATCTTTTAACCTGCTCAAGATTGTTAAATTATGGTATTGCAAAATTGGCAGTCGTTTGACGTCAGCGACGTCCTTAACTCGCACTAATTATTTGTTTTTCTTCTATTACGGCAATATTCAAATTTGTCTTTGGAGGAAGAAATAAAATAAGTAAATAATTATTACTAGTGAAAAGCAAAACCAGGCTAAGAGCGTAATCAATGAAGACAATGAAATTTCTATGTCACCGTAACACGGAGTGTCGCGGTATGGATTTTCAGACGGTGTTGTCGGGAGTAAGAACCGCCGATGTTTTGTCAGAGTGAGCAGCGCGTCGGCGGGATTGTTTAAACACTAGACACTTGAACAGCCCATGTCCTCACACGACCGACGCTAATCATCTGAAGTACAACGAGGGCAATAATTCCCATCGACGAGATCAGTTCTGAGAACGACATTCAATGCCTTTATTTTAAGTAGACACTATTAGATTACCTAATTATAGATTATGAATTTAGATTACCATATTGTCGGTGAACCAGTTTTTGAATGATCGGTAGTATCAAAATTTAGAATAAACTTTGTAGAATACATCGCATTTATGAAGTCATTTAGAAAGTTTGAGAATCGTAAGGTATCTTTATAGGTAAGGTATACTGTGCTGAAGGTGATGGACAGATCCGATATGTACAATGCTTACATTGCTCTGACCAAAAGTCTGAAGTTTAATAGTAACAGACACACAGCAAAAGAATACTCAACAAAACAGAAAAATATCGTCTTTTATTTCGGTCACAAAACAGACAGGGAAATACACAAACAAATAGATGAGTAAATAGATAAATTTTCACTCAGCTTAGAGAAAGGGTACCAGTGTGTAATGGAACTACAGAAGAATTGAAAGTCCCCTGGGATTTCCAATGAAATCCCACAGGACATGTTTCTTAAAGAATGTTATATCATCTACAAAATTTGACGAAAATCACCTGTGAATTTTCTAAATTATTTTTATAATAGGACTTTCTTTTATTAATCGCTAGACAATTCCAAGACAAATGGAATTTCCTGTATAGGACTTTTAAAAGTTTTCTAAAATTTTTCGCATAATTAAGTTTAATTATAATTAGAAATTCATATCTATGTACTGCATATAATTATCGAAGAACCTCATAGCTTACGACAATATGTTGAAGAATTCGCTTATTCCATGGGAAGCGAATGTGAAATAGATACCCTGTACCTGTGTAAACTGCAATATGTATACATTTTGAAGTAAACCATATCTACACATGAACTGTGTCCATTAAAACACGTCTTTTGTATGGTACAAGGAGCTTCATTCTGTGAATATGTTAGTTGAGATAATGCATTATTCATGCACTAAATGATTTATCTGACATTTACTGTTGTAATTACACGGGACGGGTGTGCATACAGAGAACGCTCGTAATTACTCAATGCATCCATTGTTTCCATATCTGCCGTAAGACAAACAATCTAGATAGTTTAATTCGCTAGTTTCTTAAATATAGGTTTTATGATAGACCAACTCCGACTCCATGCTATAACTGTGTAGAATGATTCCTTATTCGTTCTATTTATACACCTGAGACCAATAAGGATCTTGCTTTGCGGAAGATGATCTGTTAGAGACGCCGGGATACGTCAGCGGGCCATTCCCGATATTGTGACATAACAGTGGAATTGCGTAGCCGTAACCCCATGACCCGGGATTGCATTCATACAGTGTTATTTATATTTTATATGAGATGATAACATGCCGGTGTGAAGAGACGAGGTACTTTTAGAAACTGAAAAACTGTCTTTATAGTTCCATGCTAATACCTGCATGTGATACTTGGTGATTAGTCTAGTGTATTCATACACAGTATGTGCTTATTTAAAAAATTGAAAAGATATTAATGATATAAATATTTATATATCCCCAGTTTCAGTCAGTAAAACAGAGCGAATGTTGTGGATAATGCATTAGTGCCAGTATTGGAGAAAATGAACTGTTGGTAATTACATATTTTTAGTTTTAGTTAGTGAGAGCTGAGTAAATATTGTGAATGATGCATAAGGGCCAGAAAATGAACTGTTGGTAATTACATATTTTTAGTTTTAGTTAGTAATTTAAGAACAGAGTAAATATTGTGAATGATGCATAAGGGCCAGTGTCGGAGAAAATGAATTGTTGTTAGTTACGGACTTTTCCTGAGAGGATTAGGCATTGTCAACTTTGTTTCTTATTATCATTAGTATTTATTCAAAAACATTTTATAATTTGTATTATTCTGTATTTAAAAAAAAACCCACCAACATAAATGCTTTCAAGTACGTAAAATGTAGACGTTATTGAACTGTAGGTTACCTAAATGTAACAGCTGAAAATCGCCTGACATTGACTTGTTTTCATATTTGGTAATGATTTCCATATTTGGTAATGATATCCATATTTGGACGATGGTAAAAAGAAATAGTCCAAACTCCCAACGTATAAAATAAACCATCATAAAATATACAGTAGTTATGCGCTCTCTATTACTATAAATTCAAACAAATGTTACAAATAAATGTACACCAGAAAATGTACCTTCTGAAAAATAATTTCAACATTGCCGCGAAGTTCGTGGAATGTGTATATTTACACGCGGACAGACGGCACTATAAACGGACCTAACTATAGCGAGACAGCTTATTTACACGCGGACAGACGGGCACTAAAAACGGACCTAACTATGACAAGACAGCTTATTTACACGCGGACAGACGGCACTAAAAACAGACCTAATTATAGCGAGACAGCTTATTTACACGCAGACAGACGGCACTAAAAACGGACCTAATTATAGCGAGACAGCTTATTTACACGCGGACAGACGGCACTAAAAACGGACCTAACTATGACAAGATAGCTTATTTACACGCGGACAGACGGCACTAAAAAACGGATCTAACTATAGCGAGACAGCTTATTTACACGCGGACAGACGGCACTAAAAACGGACCTAACTATAGCGAGACAGCTTAATGTATCTTCATAGATGCAATTGACAAGCAATGAATTTCAGTAGAAATAAAATAGAATACAAGCAGTGAATGTAGATTTGTTTTTTATGAAATGAGATATATATCCATATTTTACAGGGTTTACTAGTCTCCAGACTCCCTGAATATTAATATATTCCAGGCATGAATAACATATTCGGTTCAGTTGGTGTAATTATATGCCTGTGAAATAGATTTTAAAATAGCAAGTTATACGTCGCCTTGGCGAGGTTGTTGGACATACAGAGATAAAGTCGTACGTGTTAAGTGAATTTTCGCATCAAGCAAGCGGCAGAACTCACCATGCAATTCAATAATACTTTTATCACACAGTTAAAACACGTCTTCGTCGCTATTTGTTGATTTTCCCCCCATTTTCTCATTATATCTGGCACACAAATAAATCTATACATTCTAGTCCCTTGATTTACACACCTAAAAGAGCCATACTTCAAAGGGGTCTTTTTAACCACTATATATGTAAAAATTTATGTGAAACATATTTTTGTCATTATTTTTATTATTATGTGAACATCTTAAGATATTCTTATTTCGTGCTATGTGAACATCTTAAGATATTCTTATTTCATGCTATGTGAACATCTTAAGATATTCTTATTTCGTGCTATGTGAACGTCTTAAGATATTCTTATTTCGTGTTATGTGAACGTCTTAAGATATTCTTATTTCGTGCTATGTGAACGTCTTAAGATATTCTTATTTCATGCTATGTGAACGTCTTAAGATATTCTTATTTCATGCTATGTGAACATCTTAAGATATTCTTATTTCATGCTATGTGAACGTCTTAAGATATTTTTATTTCGTGCTATGTGAACATCTTAAGATATTCTTATTTCGTGCTATGTGAACGTCTTAAGATATTCTTATTTCGTGCTATGTGAACGTCTTAAGATATTCTTATTTCATGCTATGTGAACATCTTAAGATATTCTTATTTCATGCTATGTGAACATCTTAAGATATTCTTATTTCATGCTATGTGAACGTCTTAAGATATTCTTATTTCGTGCTATGTGAACGTCTTAAGATATTTTTATTTCGTGCTATGTGAACGTCTTAAGATATTCTTATTTCGTGTTATGTGAACGTCTTAAGATATTCTTATTTCGTGCTATGTGAACATCTTAAGATATTCTTATTTCATGCTATGTGAACGTCTTAAGATATTCTTATTTCATGCTATGTGAACATCTTAAGATATTCTTATTTCATGCTATGTGAACGTCTTAAGATATTCTTATTTCGTGCTATGTGAACGTCTTAAGATATTCTTATTTCGTGCTATGTGAACGTCTTAAGATATTCTTATTTCATGCTATGTGAACGTCTTAAGATATTCTTATTTCATGCTATGTGAACATCTTAAGATATTCTTATTTCATGCTATGTGAACATCTTAAGATATTCTTATTTCATGCTATGTGAACATCTTAAGATATTCTTATTTCATGCTATGTGAACGTCTTAAGATATTCTTATTTCATGCTATGTGAACGTCTTAAGATATTTTTATTTCGTGCTATGTGAACGTCTTAAGATATTCTTATTTCATGCTATGTGAACGTCTTAAGATATTCTTATTTCATGCTATGTGAACGTCTTAAGATATTCTTATTTCGTGCTATCGCCTGTCATCTTCCCCTGAAAACTTCACTTTTAATTAATTCTAATTTGAAATATGTCAGGTTCATTAGAGAATACGACTAATTTTTCGATGTTCTCCAAAATGCTCTGTTTGTGAAATGATAATTGGTTTAAGATACTTCATATATATCCAAAATTAAAACAAAAACAATATAAATTTCGTATCGGAAACTTGAGATACAAGGTAGGACTGATTTCATATTTACTATTTGTATCAATATTTTCATCACGATTTCATTACTGTTATTGTATAGCCATCGCCACAAAAAATATTCTGAATAATTTAAACTTTATATTCAGAGAAACGATACACCCTGTAGTGATTTATTTCAGTGAAATCAGAGAAAATCTGGGTCCAATATACAAAATCATTCAATGAATTAAACGTTAAATGTGATGAAGAAATCAGTCGTTTTAATTAAGGTAGCTCCATCCTTATGTGACCTATCAATACTAATGGTTCAAAGTGGAGAAACTGTATCAATTTCCACTCAATATAGTTTAATTTAATTAATGACCAAAGAAAATGTATATGTTGCCACCTTTTTAAAGATGTTAGACATACAAAAAAAAAAAAACAAAAAAAAAACAAAAACAAACAAACAGAAGTATACATCAACATCAGAAAATCACACATTTTCGTTAAACAGAATAAGAATAGATAAAAACTTGTTGAAATGACAAAATTTAAATATCAACAGTTTAAAAAAAACCCTGGTAATTTATAAATGTATAGATTAATTGTAGATATTTATAGGGAATCCAATGTACAATAAACATCCAGAAGAGGAAATTCCAGCATAGGAGTTATTGCCCTTGACAACATTTTTATAACCATCTATGAAAAATATAACCTTTTCAGTATTAATAGTTTACCAGATTATTTTTTATTATACCCAGTGAATACCCCCCCCCCCCCCCAGAAAGATATATTTCTATCATGCGCAAAGGTTCATTTATCAAGATTTATGCAAAAACCTATGACATCACATGAGGAGCGATCTACCTTGAATAGTTATACAATTTTTGTAGGGCGTATTCAAAGAAGAGTAATCTAGAAATGGATATACCCAGAGCAATACTTGCATAATTCTTTAAATTCTCCGACCAAACTGTTAATTCTGAATATTCATTATTGACGTCATTTTAATAAACTCTACACGTTGTGTATTGACAGTTTTCTATGACGTCACAGAATATTTATGCTTGTTCGTTTTACGTCCCTTAAAGTGTTTTTTTTTTAAATCTCATATTTAGACGTCACTAACTCTGAGCGAAGTACCACACTTTTAGACCTATGCATGGCGGTCAGGGCCACAATGGTGGGGGTCCGTTACCTGAGTAAGACCTATGCATGGCGGTGAGGGTCCGTTACCTAAGTTAGACCTATGCATGGCGGTGGGGATCCGTTACCTAAGTTAGACCTATGCATGGCGGTGGGGTCCGTTATCTAAGTTAGACCTATGCATGGCGGTGAGAGTCCCTTACCTAAGGGACTAGACTGCAAACCTACAAAAGTAGCAGATCTGCAGGGCTAGACCGCAAACCTACAAAAATACCAGATCAACAGGGCTAGACCGCAAACCTACAAAAATAGCAGATCAACAGGGCTAGACTGCAAACCTACAAAAATAGCAGATGGACATGGCAGATCAACATGGGTAGATGGCAAACCTACAAAAATGGTAGATTAACAGGGCTAGACTGCAAACCTACAAAAACAGCATATCAACAGGGCTAGACTGCAAACCAGCAGAAAATAGCAGATCAACATGGCAGATCAACAGGGCTAGACTGCAAACCTACAAAAACAGCAGATCAACAGGGCTAGACTGCAAACCAGCAGAAAATAGCAGATCAACAGGGCTAGACTGCAAATCTACAAAAGCAGCAGATCAACAAGGCTAGACTGCAAACTAGCAAAAATAGCAGATCAACAGGGCTAGACTGCAAACCAGAAGAAAATAGCAGATCAACAGGGCTAGACTGCAAATCTACAATCAAAGGACTGAAGGGCCTGAGAGTCGACTCGCTCCTCATTGTCAACTGGAATAAGTAATCTTGAAGGAGCAAGATAGTAGTAATCAAGGATGACGAACATCGTGTGTGTGAATTCGCATATGCACGCTTCTTTTAGCAGGATTTAAATTTTAATGCATCATGCCTGTGTAAAGTGACTAAATTTGACTAAGTCATGACCACTGCCATTTAAATTACATGTACATATCCAACATGGATGTAAAGAGTCATTGCTAACTGATGAGTGTGCTAAACAATCCATGATGTACAAATGCTAAGAATTGGAGGAAAATCATTATGTAGTCATATAGTACTTTATATCACAACAGAAAACCCTCACATAAGCACCACAGTGGTTGTAAGAAGATGCCATCCAACAAAAAAGTTTAGCAAATCAATTTCTTGAGCTTAAACGTTAGTCAATGTTACAATGACTATGCAGTTGACATCTGTAAGAAACATCGCTGTTTTTACTGCACTGACTATCCGTGCACATTTTGAGAGTTTATTCATCAACTAGTCATAAAATGCTACCATCAAAACAATAAAGAAAACAAGAAATGTTTGTCAAACAATACAAACATACTAACAATACCCCCACTCCCAACGTGGTGCAGAATTGTAAACGGTTATACACATGCATCATTTTATTGAAAGTAGTACCAAACCAATGCAAGTCAAGATGTTGAGTGGACAATATCTTCCTATGTCCAGAATGGACTGACCCTTGGCCTTTGACCATGTGACCTAAAATAGATAGGAGTCATCTATTCCATAGGATGTACCAGTGTACCAAGTTTGGTGTCAATCAAGCTACTGATTCTTGAAATATACGAGACAATACATATTACTATGTCCATTTTGACCCTTGATCTTTAACCATGTGACCTCAAAATTCATAGGGGTCATCTACTTCTTAAGATGTACCAGTGTTCCAAGTTTGATGTCTGTCAAGCAAAGGGTTCTTGAGATATTGAGTGGATAGTATATTCCTATGTCCGTTTTGACCCTTGACCTTTAACCATATGACCTTAGAATCATAAGAGGTCATTTACTCCTTAGGATGTACCAGTGTACCAAGTTTAATGTCTGTCAAGCAAAGGGTCCTCAAGATATTGAATGGACAGTATATTCCTATGTCCAGAGTGGACTGACTTTTTACCTTTTGACCTAAAATTCAATAAGGGTTCTCTTCTACTCATAACCAACCAACATTTGAAATATCATAACGAACAAGTGAATGGTTCCCAAGATATTAAGCGAACGTGTTGTCTGCCGACCGACAAGTGCAAAGCAATCCCCCCTCCTTTTCTTCTTTGAAAGGGGGCATAAGTAATTGCTTACAGAATCTCATATATATAGTCACATGAATTTAGAAATATGGCTGAAATGAGTTTCTGTACTTCGGAAAAACGTAAATACTGACTATTACAATGACATTAATGTGCTTCCATAATTCTAGAAAAAACTACAATCGGAATATGCTTATTAATTTACTCTCGTATTTAACCAAATATAATATGCACTTTCTAATATTTTTTTATGTGAAGGGACACATTATACATACCACTAAAGGTTTTTGACTCATTTTGTTTTAGTCAATGCAATGTACACTTGTAATTTTTCGCCGCGTTGTTTACCTATCAAAAAGCGTAAAATTGTTTTTTAAAAAATTATCTTACACCCTGTAATTATAAATCATTATGAAACAGCCAATTAGAATTTATCATCGTGCAATTTCTAAAACTGCCATGATATTATGATACCGTGATTAGCACATGTTTTGTGTACACTTGATTTTGTCAGATTTTTGCATGTTGCACGTTTTTCATGGATCTGGGAATATGCGATTACTTTTGAGTTTTAACTTTCCTTTTGCGGTAAACGACTGATGTACTTATCTATCTATATGGCATGTCAAACGTTGCAATATTTGATCTTTTCCATTTGTATTGTATAATTTTCCATTTGTATTCTATATTTTCCATTTGCATTGTATAATTTTTCATTTGCATTGTATAATTTCCATTTGTATTGTATAATTTTCCATTTGTATTCTATATTTTCCATTTGTATTGTATAATTTTCCATTTGTATTCTATATTTTCCATTTGTATTATATATTTTTTTCGTTTGCATTGTATAATTTCCATTTGCATTGCAAAATCTTTCATTTATATTGCATCCGAGGGATTGTTTATTTTGATTTGTTACGAAGGATTTCATTAGTTTAGGTCCCACTTATATTTAGCCGTCACCAGGTGACGTACCACAAATAGACTTACTATGCTACATGTATGGGCACAGTGGCGTAACATTGGGGGTACTTTAACGTGTCAACGCCTGTTGATATTTACGTCTAAGGTTTGATGCAGCCATGACACGAGTAGAACTCGAACATGCAACTTCACGGTTACGAACCAAAGGGCATATCACTGAACTACCGCGATCGGTTCCATATAGGACTAGTTGAACATACATGTAGCCAGCAATGAGGAATCTTGCGCCGGGAGACCCCCCACCCTCCCTTCACAAATTATATTTTATATACGGATGTCGAAAAAAGCATGCATGTACGTTTTATTTTGTCAGAACGCACTTGTCCAGGGGACTTCCAGGGGCGGATCCAGGAATTGCGGTTACGGGGGCGTCATTTTATGAGGCACGGGGTCTGGGGGCTGCCTCAAGTGGGTAGGGGTCCAGGGGGCGAAGTCCCCGGAAGCTCCTGGATTTTACAGATTTCATAGGGCTTGAAATATGTCATTTTTAATCAAGTGAAATTAGTAAAATGACGCAAATTTTAAGGGTTTCTGGAAAAATTAAGTTCTCTCAATAAAGTACTTCAAGAAATCAAAAGACTTTGTCATTTATTTCTCCGGGAATGGAAGAAACTATTGCTTCTTTTATTGTTTGATACATTTTTCTAAACAAGATACCAAGATTTACCTTAAATTTGGAAATTTTGAGGGGGGAGGGGGAGCCCCCCCTTAAATCCGCCACTGACTTCACCCTCCAACTGCAACCCCCCTCCCCCAAGGCTTTGCACTGGATTCACTAGGGATCTTAAGATAGTCCCCAGACATCCAGCAGTTTACTGCATCCTTTCGTTCAGAATTATCTAGATCAGCCAGTGGTTAAATAGGAGACTAGTTTGAATATGCTGATCACATTAGACGCATAAAAGCGATCAATTAATGGGGGGGGGGGGGGAGAGGGGGGGGGGGGTTGGGTTACGCCATTACACTTAGCAAATGCGGTACATTCCTGCGAAACGTGGCTCCTGAACTTTACCTCTTCAACATCTCGCGCATTACCAAATTCGATAAACGATAACTTAAGATTAATCCATTGAATAGTTGTAACAAACCAAACTCGAGGTTAACAATTGGTGGGGACCCAAGGGCTGAATTAAGTCCCCCGAATCTACTGAATTCTGACTTAATAAAAATGTGCATGCTTTTCTGGACAGTTCTACTTTTTTTTTTTTAAATGATCGGGGTGGGGGGGGTGGGGTGGGGTGGGGGGTGTCGCCATTACTAGAGCTAGCTAAGTATTTTTAAAAATAACTAGTCCAGGACCTGGTCGTGGTAGTTCAGTAATATATCGCTTGGTTTGTGGGCGAGAGGTCGTGAGTTCGAGAACCGTTACTGTTATTGCCGCATCAAAGCTTTAGAGACACAAAGACAGTGATTGCTCCTTTGCCAAACACTCGGCATTTAAAAGACCTTAAAAACAGATATTCCGTATCGCTGCACAGGCGTTGGCACGATAAAGAACCGTCATTGCTACGGCCTGTCATCGTCGGTTACCCACGGATGCTTCTATTCGAGCGTGAGTGGACTCAAAACCGTGGTTTGCGACGATGCGGCCCTGTGTGCTAAGCACGTCTACAGTACAGATGTGGTAC
Source organism: Ostrea edulis (assembly GCF_947568905.1). Lineage (NCBI taxonomy): Eukaryota > Metazoa > Mollusca > Bivalvia > Ostreida > Ostreidae > Ostrea > Ostrea edulis. The sequence continues at coordinate 78,089,296 of NC_079166.1, read as the reverse complement.
ATCAGTGACGTTAACTAATGAAATCCTTCGTAACAAATCAAAATAAACATTCCCTGGATACAATACAAATGAAAAATTATACAATGCAAATGGAAAATATAGAATACAAATGGAAAATTATACAATACAAATGGAAATTATACAATGCAAATGTAAAATTATACAATGCAAATGGAAAATATAGAATGCAAATGGAAAATATAGAATACAAATGGAAAATTATACAATACAAATGGAAAAGATCAAATATTGCAACGTTTGACATGCCATATATCTAAATGCAGCAAAATTTTAGAGGGTTATGTTTGAATTCTTCATTTAGTACCTTTGATTATTGATATGTTTATAATTACCTAAGGGGGGTCATTATATCGCACCTTGGTACGTCATTTTTCGAAGCTTGGGTGATGTTTTGATTACAAAACATTGAACGCTCGCATCGGCTATTTAATTGATATATACATGTGAACTTTAAACAAAGAAAATATCGAGTCTGTTAAAACGTTATTGCTACGAACTCTCGTGCTTTGCTGAAATTAACATTATTTCCCCGAAAATACTGCTATGTAGTGCGTATAAGGACAAGATTGCCGTTTTCTTAAAAAAACAAATTTGTTGCACTGTATACAAATTCAAGTGCATGCTTTTTTGAGAACCTGCATTATTTCCACGAAGATTTCTCGTGAAGCTAAATGCGATTGTACACACGAACAAATGGTATTTCCACAATTTCCAGGCCCCAAAACTCGGCAAAAGGCGATGCGTATCAAAATATATATTCGGCAAAATACGGTAAATCATCGTAAATGTGATTATCTATATCTGACTGTAGAACGAAAACATAACAAACTGAACTTGCGTTCCTCGTCTCACCCCGTAGATTCCCACAGAAATAGTCACATGGTTCAGGCTTTGACACACTTTCAAAGAGGCCTCGACGGGGAATATGATTGGTCGTACATTTTCAAATATTTACTATGCTTTTCCAACCTAAGAAAGCGAGATATTACTTTCTTCACTAAGAAATATTTACTTAAAAGTTATTTGCTTCATGTTTACGAATCTATTTTTGTAGTTGTTATATTTATACACACGTACAATCGCCTGTTGCTTACATCGCATGCATGTATTCATGCGCACTATATTTAGTTTCTTTAAACGTATTGAGGAGACTCATTTAAATTACATTGTTAAATGAATGTCAACATACATGTATGATATGTCTTCAAAACTTAATAAAGCTGTTCAAAAAGCAAATGAACAATTTTTGAAGATCTTTGTGCGTGGGATTTATTTGCTGTCGGAGTAAGAATGAACAGAGAGTTTGTGATACGCAATGAATCCGCACGCCTTTGATAGCAAGGAGCATCTCGCTTCGCGAGCCGACTCAAAAACAGCAAATCAACAAGGCTAGACTGCAAACTAGCAAAAATAGCAGATCAACAGGGCTAGACTGCAAACCAGAAGAAAATAGCAGATCAACATGGCAGATCAACATGGCTAGACTGCAAACCTACAAAAATAACAGATCAACAGGGCTAGACTGCAAACCTACAAAAATAACAGATCAACAGGGCTAGATTGCAAACCAGCAGAAAATAGCAGATCAACAGGGCTAGTTTACAAACCTACAAAAATAGCAGATCAACAGGGCTAGACTGCAAACCAGCAAAATAGCAGATCAACAAGGCTAGACTGCAAACCTACAAAAATAGCAAATCAACAGGGCTAGACTGCAAACCAGCAGAAAATAGCAGATCAACAGGGCTAGACTGCAAACCTACATAAATAACAGATCAACATGGCAGATCAACAGGGCTAGACTGCACACAAGCAGAAAATAGCAGATCAACATGGCAGATGAACAGGGCTAGACAGCAAACCTACAAAAATAGCAGATCAACATGGCTAGATTGCAAACCTACAAAAATAGCAGGTCAACATGGCTAGATTGCAAACCTACGAAAATAGCAGATCAACAGGGTTAGATTGCAAACCTACAAAAATAGCAGATCAACATGGCTAGACTGCAAACCTACGAAAATAGCAGATCAACAGGGCTAGACTGCAAACCAGCAAAATAGCAGATCAACAGGGCTAGACTGCAAACCTACAAAATTAGCAGATCAACATGGCTAGATTACAAACCTACAAAAATAGCAGATCAACATGGCTAGATTGCAAACCTACGAAAATAGCAGATCAACAGGGCTAGATTTCAAACCTACAAAAATAGCAGATCAACATAGCTAGACTGCAAACCTACGAAAATAGCAGATCAACAGGGCTAGACTGCAAACCAGCAAAATAGCAGACGAACAGGGCTAGACTGCAAACCTACAAAATTAGCAGATCAACATGGATAGATTACAAACCTATAAAAATAGCAGATCGACTTAGCTAGACTGCAAACCTACAAGAATAGCAGATCAACAGGGCTAGACTGCAAACCTACCAAATTAGCAGATGAACAGGGCTAGACTGAAAATAGTAGATCAACATGGCAGATCAACAGGGCTAGACTGCAAACCTACAAAAACAGCAGATCAACAGGGCTAGACTGCAAACCAGCAGAAAATAGCAGATCAACAGGGCTAGACTGCAAACCAGCAGAAAATAGCAGATCAACAGGGCTAGACTGCAAACCCACAAAAATAGCAGATCAACAGGGCTAGACTGCAAACCAGCAAAAATAGCAGATCAACATGGCAGATCAAGAGGACTAGACTTCAAACTAGCAAAAATAGCACATTAACAGGGCTAGACTGCAAACTAGCAAAAATAGCAGATCAACAGGGCTAGACTGCAAATCAGCAAAAATAGCAGATCAACAGGACTAAACTGCAAACCTACAAAAATAGCAGATCAACAGGGCTAGACTGCAAACCTACAAAAATAGCAGTTCAACAGGGCTAGACTGCAAACCTACAAAAATAGCAGATCAACAGAGCTAGACTGCAAACCTACAAAAATAGCATATCAACATGGCTAGACTGCAAACCAGCAGCGAAGACTTCTGATACAAATACAAATTCATGCAAGAAAATTCCAAAAAACCACCATCATACAAGTATATGCTCCAACTAATGACGCTGAAAAATCTGAAAAAGATGATTTCCACAATACATTGCAATCCACAGTAGATAAAACACCAAAACGTGACATCCTTATCATCATGGGTGACCTAAATGCAAAGGTAGGATCAGATAGAGTAGGGAGGGAGACAGAGATTGGACCACATGGAATAAGAAATATGAACGAAAATGGAGAGTTATTTGCAGACTTCTGTGCAGTCAATTAATTAATGATAGGAGGAACATTCTTCCCACACAAAACCTGCCACAAGATCACATGGGTATCCCCAGCAGGAAATGCAGAGAACCAAATAGACCACATTGCTATATCACACAGATGGAGATCATCACTGCAGGATGTTAGCAACAAAAGAGGTGCCGATGCTGCGTCAGACCATCACTTACTAATGGCTACCATCAAAGTAAAGCTGCTAGCAAAGAAAAAAAAAAGAACCAAAGAGGAAAAAGTTTAATGTTGCAAAACTAAAGGAACCTTCTACAAAACAAAACTACCAAATAACCTTACAAAACAGATTCTCTGTTTTACCAATCGAAGAGGAAGACCAAGATATCAATACTATATGGGAGAAAACCAAGAATGCCATTATACAAACATGTGAAGAAACCATAGGTTATGTCCAAAATAAACGTAAACATTGGATGTCAGATGACACTTGGGCTAGAGTAGAGGAAAGAAGACAAGCTAAAGAGAAAGTGGTAAGAGCTACAACCAGACACCAAACACGTCAAGCACAGGAGAACTACACCCAAAAAGATCAGGAGGTGAAGAAAAATTGTAAAAAAAGACAAACGAAAGTATGCAGAACATCTAGCACAAGAGGCAGAAACAGCATGCAGTAAAGGAGACATCAAAACTCTCTATAACATCACCAGACAGCTGAGTGGTAAACCGACTACCAATACACCGGTAAAGGATAAAAACGGAAATGTAATAACCAAGATTGAAGAACAACTTAAGAGATGGAAAAAACATTTTCAGGAAGTACTAAATAGACCACCACCGACAAATCCACCTGATATAGAAGCGGGGCAACCACTAGACATAAATATTGAAGAAGTTACAAGAGATGAAATAGATAGAGCAATAAAACATCTTAAAAATGGGAAATCAGGAGGAGTTGATAACATTCCATCAGAGGCAATTAAAGCCATGGATTATATTTCAGTTGAAGTCCTTCACCGCCTGATAAACAGAATCTGGAAGGAAGAACAAATTCCAGATGATTGGCGAAAAGGGCTCCTTATTAAACTTCCAAAGAAAGGTGACCTTTCCTCATGTAACAACTGGAGAGGGATCACTCTGTTATCCATTCCAAGCAAAATCCTATGTTATGTCATACTCTATCGAATTAAAGCAAAATTAGACAAAATGCTTAGAGAGGAACAAGCAGGATTTAGACAAGAGCGTTCCTGTGTAGACCAGATAGCCACCTTAAGAATCATAGTAGAACAGACAATTGAATGGCAAACATCTCTTTATATGATCTTTGTAGACTTCGAAAAGGCTTTTGACAGAATCGACCACCAGGTACTGTGGGATATTCTCAAACACTATGGCATACCTCATAAAATCATCTCTATCATTCAACAGCTTTATGATGGATATAACTGCCAAATAGTTCATAATGGAAACCTGACCGATCCGTTTGATGTCACTACCGGTGTAAGGCAAGGTTGTCTCCTGTCCCCTCTCCTATTCTTGATGGTTATAGACTGGGTAACTAAAACAGCATATAAAAACCCAAAAGGTATACAGTGGACAATGCAAAACCGCCTGGAAGATCTTGACTTTGCTGACGATATATGTATGCTATCACATAGATTTCAGGACGCAAAAAATCAGACCATCAGTCTTGAATCAACAGCAAGACAAACAGGCCTTCTAATCAATCCAGTAAAGACAAAGATAATGACAATAAAAACTGCTCAGACAAACTACAAATTAGACACAAAGAAGTAGAAAATATAGAAGAATTCACATACCTGGGCAGTATCATCAGCACTACAGGTGGAACCGACGAAGACATAAAAGCTCGGAAAAGGAAAGCTCAACAAGCCTTTGTCATGCTAAAACCAGTTTGGAGAAGCACTAGCTGCAATAATGTAGTCCTATCCAATTTTTTTTTATTCTGACGTTTTCGGGATAGGGCTACAATTCCATAGGATCTCCGTAATGGTGCAAAATAATTTTATGAATAATCGATAATAAACTCTGTGTATTAGTCCCAAATGTTGTTTACACCAAAAGGAGTACCAACTTTGTGCTCGGGCATGTCTAATAAAGGTGTTTTTCATTAAATATAATGTACAGCATGCAAAATTCTTCGTCTGCTCCGCCATGCTTGTTATCGCGAGATCTCGTAGGTGGATCTAATGAAAGGCCTAAACATTGACAATCAGCGCGAAAATGTAGTTACTCGAGCCACTTCGACAAAGAAAGGAAAATCGTATTGTTGCAGAAAGAATTTACACTCTGCTGTTCGGTTTTTAACTTGATATTAAATTCAAACCTTTTCAATACCGACGAAATAGCTTTCGCCTCCATACTTGTCCATTGATGTAAATACTACCTTATATGGCATATGCAAATGACTTGACAACCGGAAGTTGAAACTTCAGTACATCAAACATGGCGCACAAATATGAATCGAGAAATTGGAATTTATCGAAATTGTTGAAAACGGTAGAATAGAGCCTCACAAATCTAAAGATGCAAGTTGTAAATTTATATATTGACTAAGAAACATAGAATATCATTTTATTTACGTAAAGAAAGTCAGGAAAAGTTTAGAATGAGCCCAAATGTTGCGGGAGTGAATCACTCCCGCATTTGCACCATTACGGAGATCCTAAGGAGTTGTAGCCCTCTCCCTAAAAAAAAAAAAAAAAAAAAAAAAAAAATCAGAGAGGGCTACATTATTGCAGCTAGAGAAGCACCACCTTGAGAACTAGTACCAAACTAAGGGTTTTCAACTCTAATGTCAAATCTGTCCTTCTCTAGGAGTCCGAAACTTGGAGAGAAACATCAGCATCCATCGAGACACCCCAAGTCTTCTTAAACCGCTGCCTAAGAAACATCCTTGGTGTGAGGTGGCCAGATACGATTAGCAACAAAGAACTGTGGAAAAGAACCAATTGAGATAACAATTAGAACAAGAAGATGGAAGTGGATTGGACACACCTTAAGAAAACCTAACACCAACATAACTAAACAAGCTCTAGAATGGAATCCACAAGGCAAACGTAAGAGAGGCAGACCGAAAAACACTTGACGTAGAAGCATCAATGCAAAGATACAGGCCATCAATAAAACATGGAGAGAAACCAAAAGAATAGCCCAAGACAGAAAAAAGTGGAAAGCTACCGTGGTTGCCCTATGTCCCCCATGGGACAAAGTGGATTAAGTAAGTAAATAATAGTCGGGTATCGTTGCCGCAATTCTCGACGACGAAACCGGTGCCATACCAAACCAGAGAAATTCAGTATGGATGAATAGTGGTGGATATGTACAGTAATATTTTGAAATTGAAAACTTTTAATCTTACGTAGTTAAAAACTGCAAGTTTTTTTTTGTAGAAAAGTCTAAAAAAAAAATAAAAATAAATAAAAGGCTGCAGGACTTTAACCCGCGATCTAAAGTTCAGCAGTCGTCGTGCTTTTTTTCTCTTTTATCAGCAGTCGACATGCTGACCTACTCAACTAGGCAATGGAATTTGAAAGGAATAGACAAATATTGCTGATATTTATATTTTCATTCACGTTTTAAGAAGGAAGTCAGCCATTATAACGATGTAGTGTATACCTCCTTAAATGATGGATCCGTTGTTGCCTCATTCTATACCAGGACGGTTCAGGATCTAGAGAAATGTCCGGTTCTTTATAGTCTTATTCAGCCAGCTTTTTCTGGGTGACATGGCGGACTGTTAACGAGTATATGAAAACTTCAGAGCGACCTGTCTGTGATAGGTCTTAATGAGGGACGATAAACAAGAGGCCCATGGGCCACATCGCTCACCTGAGTCACCTTGGCCCATATCTGAAGACTTTCCATATATATTTGCATGTAAAACCTTAGTCCCTATTATGGCCCAAACTACTCTTTGCAAACTTGAATTTACACTATGTCAGAAAGCTTTCATGTAAATGTCAACTTCTTTGGCCCAATGGTTCTTGAGAAGATTTTTAAAGCTTTTTCCTATATTTGTATGTAAAACTTTGACCCCCCCCCACTTGTGGCCGGGGGGGGGGGGGGGCATGATTTGAACAAACTTGAATCTGCACTATGTCAGAAAGTTTTCTTGTAAACATTAGCTTTTCTGACTCAGTGGTTATTGAGAAAAAGATTTTAACTATATATTTGTATGTAAAACTTTGACCCCCCCCCCCTTGTGACCCCATCCTACCCCCGGGGGCCATGATTTGAACAAACTTGAATCTGCACTATGTCAGAAAGTTTTCATGTAAAAATCAGCTTTTCTGGCTCAGTAGTTCTTGAGAAGATTTTTCCTATATATTTGTATGTAAAACTTTGATCCCCCTTGTGGCCCCGGGCATCCAACCCCCGGAGCCTATGATTTGAACAAACTTGAATCTGCATTATGTCAGGAAGTTTTCATGTAAAAATCAGCTTTTCTGGCTTAGTGATTCTTGAGAAGATTTTTCCTATATATTTGTATGTAAAACTTTGATCCCCTATTGTGGCCCCATCCAACCCCCGGGCCCATAATTTGAACAAACTTGAATCTGCATTATGTCAGGAAGCTTTCATGTAAATCTCAGCTTTTCTGGCTTAGTGGTTCTTGAGAAGAAGATTTTTAAATGACCTCACCCTATTTTTGTGATTATCTCCCCTTTGAAAGAGACATGGCCCTTCATTTGAACAAACTTGAAAGCCCTTCACCCAAGGATGCTTTTGGCCATGTTTGGTTGAAATTGGTCCAGTGGTTCTGGAGAAGAAGTCGAAAATATGAAAAGTTTAACAGACAGACAAACGGACAGACAGACAGACGGACAAACAGACAGACAGACGACGGACAAAAAGCGATCAGAAAAGCTCACTTGAACCTTCGGTTCAGGTGAGCTAATAAGGGGGAATTGTGGAATCACAAGTCACTCAGATTGTTTACTCAACTAGTCGCTGCCACCATTCACATGATTAACTGCTATAAATCGTACGATTGAATACTCGCGATAAATCGTACGATTGAATACTCGCGATAAATCGTACGATTGAATACTCGCTATAAATCGTACGATTGAATACTCGCGATAAATCGTGCAAATGAGTACTCGCTATAAATCGTACGATTGAGTACTCGCTATAAATCGTACGATTGAATACTCGCGATAAATCGTGCAAATGAGTACTCGCTATAAATCGTACGATTGAGTACTCGCTATAAATCGAACGATTGAATACTCGCTATAAATCGTACAGTTGAGTATTCGCTATAAATCGTACGATTGAATACTCGCGATAAATCGTGCAAATGAGTACTCGCTATAAATCGTACGATTGAATACTCGCTATAAATCGTACAGTTGAGTATTCGCTATAAATCGTACGATTGAATACTCGCGATAAATCGTGCAAATGAGTACTCGCTATAAATCGTACGATTGAATACTCGCGATAAATCGTGCAAATGAGTACTCGCTATAAATCGTACGATTGAATACTCGCGATAAATCGTACAGTTGAGTATTCGCTATAAATCGTACGATTGAATACTCGCGATAAATCGTGCAAATGAGCACTCGCTATAAATCGTACGATTGAGTACTCGCGATAAATCGTGCAAATGAGTACTCGCTATAAATCGTACGATTGAGTACTCGCTATAAATCGTACAGTTGAGTATTCGCTATAAATCGTACGATTGAATACTCGCGATAAATCGTGCAAATGAGTACTCGCTATAAATCGTACGATTGAGTACTCGCTATAAATCGTACGATTGAGTACTCGCTATAAATCGTACGATTGAGTACTCGCTATAAATCGTACGATTGAGTACTCGCTATAAATCGTACGATTGAATACTCGCTATAAATCGTACAGTTGAGTATTCGCTATAAATCGTACGATTGAGTGTTTACTATAATCATACGATGCAGTACGACTAACGCCAAGGTTTGACATAGCCAAGGAACGAACTGGTTTCGATCCCACAACTTCCTAGTAACAAAAATATCGCGCTAACCACCGAGTCAGCGCAACCGGTTAAAAATAACTTTAACATAAATAAAAATCATACTACATGTACATATGTACCCATAGTCCTAATAACGCTATATGAAGTGTGAAGTTTTACTGATGTAGATATACATATGTAGATGTAGCCGAGACGTACCATGCAAACATATTAAAGCATAATTACATGTACATATAACTTTCTGCATTTGTTGCAAGAAGAAAGCAACAATTATGAAATAATTGCATAGTTTAGGAACCAATCAAAATCTCCGTGGTCTTTATGAAGATGAAGTTTAACCTTGATGACAGACAGAGTTTTACATAGATAAAATTCAAGAGACATACGAAGAAACAAAAGAGGCAAAGACCTGCATTTTGTTAAGATTGATTTTATTTCTTGAACATGGAGGATTCGGATCACAGATTTGTTCATAGTGAATAACATTACAAGATTAAAATTTCATGATTTTTACAACTATACATACACGTGAAGTGAATTTTTCTGCTCCAACAAATTTTAGTATAATTATGAATACAATGTAAATCAAATACCCATCATATATAATCACACTGTGCAAAACTTCTAACAAAATAATGAAGAAAAATGTTTTTATGCTTTTAAAAGCTTTGGTAATAATAGAAAATGCTGTGTTAATTTTTGGCTTCAATTTCTCACTGCACTATACGGGGATTCGTGAATGTTCAATACAGGTATAATATATATCATTTTGCAAAACATCCATTACAGATCTAAAAGGAAGCAAACACATCTTTACTATGATGATAAAATCTTGTTAGTCTTAATTATCATTGACGGAAATAAACGCGTAACAAGTCAAATAATTGTTTTCCAACCAATTCTGTGGTGTCTTTTAGCGAACATCAAATGTCGCGGATTTATAAAATCAATTAATGATAAAAAATTAAAACAAACGAATACGTTTTTGTTATCTAATTTGATGGAAAGTGACTTGATGTCCTTTCTCTATGGGTACGCGTTGTATATAGTTAACTACATGATTTCGAGGGCGGGCACAAACACAAAAGCAGGGAAAATTTGGTGTTCAACGAAAATATTAAAAATACTGTTTGAGCAATACTGACAACATCTACTGAGTTTGTCATGGAAAATTCTATAATACATGTAACTGTATAAAAAATAATTCAATCTGTGTAAAGAAAATATACATAAAATATATAAAAAGAATAAAAATATACACACATTTAACATTCCCAAAACAGTGCAACAATAGATAATAACAACATCCCTCTTCATCAATGAAATGGCGGAGGCATATTCTGCATTTAATACTCTGTTACTTTGAAAGTTTTATTTCCCAATTAATATTGACAGAACACGTACACAAAAAGTGCATAAAGAAATATGATACATGACATTTGTCTGTAAATGGACGGAAAAACAATACATTAAATATACACCATAGTTATATTTTCTCGACTCGATGTCAGATAAATACACCGTAACTTAAAATGTCAGATAAATATACCGTAACTTAAGATGTCAGATAAATACTCCGTAACTTAAAATGTCAGATAAATACACCGTAACTTAAGATGTCAGATAAATACACCGTAACTTAATATGTCAGATATATACACCGTAACTTAAGATGTCAGATAAATACACCGTAACTTTTAAGATATCAGATAAATACACCGTAACTTAAGATGTCAGATAAATACACCGTAACTTAAGATATCAGATAAATATACCGTAACTTAAGATGTCAGATAAATACACCCTAACTTAAGATGTCAGATAAATACACCGTAACTTAAGATGTCAGATAAATACACCGTAACTTAAAATATCAGATAAATATACCGTAACTTAAGATGTCAGATAAATACACCCTAACTTAAGATGTCAGATAAATACACCGTAACTTAAGATGTCAGATAAATACACCGTAACTTAAGATGTCAGATAAATACACCGTAACTTAAGATGTCAGATAAATATTTACCGTAACTTAAGATGTCAGATAAATATCTTCCTTAAGATTCTAAAATAGCAGAATTCTTACAGCTTAAACAATTTTGGGACATTTTCCCCAACAAATCTGTGAACTATTTATTGTAACTGAGCGTATAACCAACAACTGCGTAACTGAGCGTTTCATTGATTAATAAAACAGAGAATCCCCCCCCCCAAATGCTAAAACAAGAAAAATTATTATGCTTTTCACTGATTGCAAAACATTACCAGACTACTTCTATGGTTGGTGGTCATAAAGTTAGTCTTAAACAACATTATATGTAAGAAGAAAAAAAACCTGTGGTACGCCCTGATAAATAACTAGTGTCGCTTTGGCAGTCCATTGTCATTATTGGGCTACTACAGAGTACAAAATACATAATACTGATTCTTGTAAGGTCATACGTTAGGAATTAATGCGTATGTTAAGGTAAATATATAATAAAAGGATACATTGTGTGTGGTAAGATATAGACCCCACCATATGTGGACGCTTCAAAATCAGAAATATTTCCGAATCAGGTCATCTTGATACTAGATACAAAAATGTAGTCCAATTTCACTCAATAGTGACATCACAAAATTCTAAGATTATAAATGTACATGAAAATAAGAACAGAGTTTCAGTTTTTCGACGTTATTTCACATCAAGATTTGAATCAAAGTAGTGACAAAGAAGAAACTTCTGATAAAACATAATGCATTGCTATTAGCATGTCTAAAATGGAAGAAACTTATTAGGCGGACAACAAAAATCGCTGATGAAGGCAAATTTGACGGGAAGCGTCCGGCCCCCGGTATCAGCTGACAGTTGTTTATTTCTTGGCCGGGGGATCTTCCGGGATTAGAGCTTGGTGAATTGGCTTAGCGGGTTCCCAGGATTCTAATCCCCGCACGGAGTCAATCTCCTCCGACATCTGTCTACGCTTGTCCATCTCCCGGAACGTATCCCTGGAAAGTAAAAAAACCAAACCCGAAAACCATTAGCACAACGTCACAATGCATGTACATTTCAATCATCAATTCATATTTCATCATTATTTCACTTATTATATGCATGAACCTCCGTTATCAATACATACTCATTACAGATTACACATTATATATATATATATATATATATATATATATATATATATATATATATATATATATGAATAAAAAAGTCCGTGGTATAGGAAAAATATAGAAAAAAGAAATCAGATGATTTCCTATGTATGTGAAATCTTCATATACGTATATATAAATTCATTAAACATTAGGCACGTCAGAAAACTTGCTTTTTCGATGACGATGGAATTCTTGCCATGCAGTCACACACTAATCGGTCATCGAGAATGGAAATGGGATAGTCATTCGACGTGAATTTAAGAGGATCACGCGAGATACACTCTGCATTTGAAATATTCTATAAAGCACAAAGATTGCAATGAACTCTTGAATAAGCAAAAATGCCCTATGTGAAGAAATATCTAATATAAAGCACACAGATAGTCGAGCGGTCTAGCGTGCTGGTCGAATGCTGCTAGGAGATTTGGTTTCGCAGGTCGTGAGTTCAGCCCCTGCAGGGGTATCCATACATAGTGAATTTCCCTGTGTCATATTTCTTCATTTTGGGCAGTTATGTTTATTTCAGATTTCATTGCAACCCTTGTGTTATATACTGTTCACTCCCTTCGCGATATCCATGGTATTCGAGATATCGATGTTCGAAATACAGAAGTTCAACTATATCTATCTATCTATCTATCTACATCTATCTATCTATCTATCTATATTCACTGAACAATTAATTTGTAAGATAAGTAAAAATTTGATACAGAAAAGAGAAATCTCACAAAATACGAAAAGATTGGATGACATTTCAGAGCGCTGCATCTCGTCTTTTCTGGATTAACGATTCACTGAAGATAGGTTATACAAGTTATATTCAACTTTCATTGCAAATTTATAATGCATGATGGCGTAACTACACTGATACAAACATCTATACAGAGTGCGGTCAATTAACCTTAAAAGGAAATATTCATGAAAGCACGGGATCTACAAGTATTTTACAAGATTTTTTTTTACTAAGAGTTTTTCAATTATACATCAAATAAAACGTCCATTACTTAACAGCGCACTGCTGGAATTAGATAACTGATTGGATGATAAGGGCGAGGACAAGCGCAATCCATTGTGACGTAAGGAAAGACGACAGAGAAGTGTATCGTGAATGGAAACTTTATTTATGTTCTACCACCTCTGAAGCCCAAGGACATCCGGAAATTACAACACGTCTTAACATCTAGCTTATTTTGTACACGACTTCCTTGTCAGTAAATTGATGCTTTCAATAAAAACGAAGTCGATGTAAAATTGTATTTTATTCGTTTCTGAAATGACGTTTAATTATACGAGATTGGTGAAAAGACTTTAATTAATACGATACTTATTTTGGTGTAAAGCAAATCTCCGAATTCTTCTGCGTATCGTGATGTTTATTGTTGAGATATCACACATATCATTGAAACTTCGATACCGAAGTGAGTTAATTATATATATATATATATATATATATATATATATATATATATATATATAGAGAGAGAGAGAGAGAGAGAGAGAGAGAGAGAGAGAGAGAGATTATCCGACTTCAGGACGTCAAGTGAATTTTGGTCCAAAAAATATAGGACATACCTCAAAAATATAGCACCTTTTTCTCAGAAATATAGGAATATATAGGACACGAAAAACAAAGAACTTCTGGACTTTTAAGCCTCCCCCTCCACTCGCTACACTCTCCTTTTATTTACAATTTAACAGAAATTACAACTTTCATTGTTTCAATGAAATAATGTCAATTAACAAAATGACACATTTGGCAAGCTAACATAAAATTCTAAGTCTTGTTAAAACTCAACCTGAAACAAAACAGTTGTTAGAACACGGGACAGCTTCATCTGCAGGACTGTTTGACAAAACAAACCCAGCAGGTAAAGCTGGAATAGCTGGGCTGGGTAGAGTCGCTGCACCTAAAAGAGGTGAATTTTGAAGCAAGTGTTGTAGAGTTACGAACAGATGGCACAAATTGTTTGTAATATACAGAACTGGTTTTCCTTCAGAATCTAACATTTCTTGCTTACCCTAAATTATAAGAATTTATAGGAATTTCACAGGAATATAGGAATTTTTGTGGAAATATAGAAATTTAAAGGAATAACCCCAAAATATAGAAATTTAAAGGAATAACCCCAAAATATAGGAATTTAAAGGAATAACTCCAAAATATAGGAATTGATAGGAAACTTGACGCCCTGCGATTTTCTCTGACGGATTTATATAAATAATCTTTCTGATATTGTTAAAGAATTAAGATATGAAAATCCTATATTGTGAAAGGTTTTTCAACATTAAAAAAAAAATCCCAGAATCAGGACGCCGCCATTTACTTACCACATTGTGAGGTCAAAATGGACACCTACCTTGGTTTCTTAGGAATCGGAAGAAGAGGGACGCAGGTGTCCGTAGATACTTTAGGGTAGTTAGCACTGCACACGAACACAAAGGTCAAAGGTTATCACAACAAGCAACACACAACGAGCAACTAAAACAACAACATATTACAACAAATGCACCGCAAATAATTCTACGCTGAATCACACGTATGTTAATGTGATTAGATTAAGTTATTCCTCTGTGACGTACGTTAATGTGATTAGATTAAGTTATTCCTCTGTGACGTACGTTAATGTGATTAGATGTAAGTTATTCCTCTGTGACGTACGTTAATGTGATTAGATGTAAGTTATTCCTCTGTGACGTACATTAATGTGATTAGATGTAAGTTATTCCTCTGTGACGTACATTAATGTGATTAGATGTAAGTTATTCCTCTGTGACGTACGTTAATGTGATTAGATGTAAGTTATTCCTCTGTGACGCACGTTAATGTGATTAGATGTAAGTTATTCCTCTGTGACGTACGTTAATGTGATTAGATGTAAGTTATTCCTCTGTGACGTACGTTAATGTGATTAGATGTAAGTTATTCCTCTGTGACGTACATTAATGTGATTAGATGTAAGTTATTCCTCTGTGACGTACGTTAATGTGATTAGATGTAAGTTTTTCCTCTGTGACGTACGTTAATGTGATTAGATGTATAAGTTTTTCTTCTGTGACGTACGTTAATGTGATTAGATGTAAGTTATTCCTCTGTGACGTACGTTAATGTGATTAGATGTAAGTTATTCCTCTGTGACGTACATTAATGTGATTAGATGTAAGTTATTCCTCTGTGACGTACGTTAATGTGATTAGATGTAAGTTGCTGATCAGAGAACTACAGGTAACGACAAAGTATACTTAATAAAATATTGTATGGACATATGGTACATTTAGGTAGTTCCAGGCAACAAAGTACACATATTAAGCCATTTAGGAGGAGGGTGGGTGGGTAGGAAAATAGATTTCCAAAGCTATGCACGCTTTCTAGCTATTATATTCTGCAAACAAGGCGTTCACCTTCAACAGATACAGGTTAAAATATTTCTGGATAGTAAATTGATTGACTAGCTAACTATTTTTGAAAAAAAAATATCACATTGAAGTACACCTACATATGTACAATCAACCATGCAACAGTAGCAAACTTAAAATGAAATCAGACATGCAAATTAAGAGCTATATATACAGTATCTAACAAAAGGAATCAGGAACATGCCCTGTACATGCTGTTGGATACGTAGAACTTACTTTCGAACCACACTGTAATTGTATGAAAACATTTTAATTAATGAACATTCGATAATTATCAAATGCATACGTATATACTGACGACTTTGAAATGTTACTTTAAATCTTTGCAAATTGCATGGTTATTATACATGTAGCGCTGACAACAGTTTGTTAAATTAATTAATAGGATGCAGCAGATGTTTGGTCGATAATTTCACTGTTATTTTAAGATTTTTGAGGATGATTTAAACATTTCACATCGTTAAAGTGGTAAAAATAGAATAGTTAATTATAATATTAAAACAATCAGTCCCCTAAATGTCATTAAGGAAATGTAATCGTATTGGAAGACGAATGGAAATTAATTCTAAAAATAGAATCTAGGCCAAAAACCCCCCCCCAAAAACCCATCTTATTTGTCTAACAGTCTCTTTGTTAAGGGAAACAAAGTGCAAGAGAATGAAAATTAGATGGACGAGATAAGAGTATGCATCTTTTGTGTATTTTAAGTAACGAGTTGCAATGATCAATAATAAGCATTAAATTTCTTTGATTTCTCGTCACTCTTCCTGTGTAAGTTAATCTGAAGATCAGATGACTTTGTTAGACGCCATGAATCTTCCGTTAAAATGTGCCGACATAGTCACCCCCCCCCCCCCCCCCCCGAGAACCATTTAAGTGAAACTGGCACCGCTTAATAAATAGACTGTTCAACTAATTTCACCAATAACAGACAGATGCTCATTTTCTATGTAACATGTACAATGTATAACTTCAGCCTTCGTTTTAGTGTCGATTTATTCACATTTAGAAAGTTTTGCTTTTGGTATCTCTACAAATTGTAATGACAGTCATTTTGCCATGAACGTGATACAGTTTTGAACAATATTTTACCCCCCCCCCCCAAAAAAATAATTATGTAACGTAGGTAGGTAAAACATTTTATTTTGTTGAAACATTTTACT
Organism: Ostrea edulis; assembly: GCF_947568905.1. NCBI lineage: Eukaryota > Metazoa > Mollusca > Bivalvia > Ostreida > Ostreidae > Ostrea > Ostrea edulis. The sequence goes on along the minus strand of NC_079166.1, from coordinate 78,072,319 downwards.
TGATCTATATTAGTTTTTTATACACTGAATACATGGCCATATACATTACAATTACTTTTCAAAATTTTTGAACAGCAATAGTAGTCAAAATGTAAATCAGACAAATTCGAACGAGAAAAGAAAAATATTGCAGATTTTTATTTCATTCATATATATTATTGCCAATGAAATCTTTAGGGTTGGCAGCAAAAAAAAAAAAAAAAAAACAAAAAAAAAAACAAACAACTAGTAGATAGGCTCGGGAAACCGGAAACACATATATATTATTTTGGCTTTATTTCGACGACGAACGTACATTGTATCTTAAAAACACTAATTACACATATGTAGCACCATAGGTTTAATAAGACCATTAATGACGAAAAACACTAATTACACACATGTAGCACCATAGATTTAATAAGACCATTAATGACGAAAAAAAAAAAGCATTTCATATAACAATCATTTTAAAAACACAAATAACAGCGTGTATTTATAATCCTCAAGGAATGGTGATTTTCATGAAATTTTAAAGTGTATTTGAATGATGTCTATATGAATTGTTTTATAATAGTAATTTGATTGACTACATTTTTTAAAAATAGTAATTTGTCTATAATTGCATCTGTTACACTTAATTATATCTACCTTATAATTAAATACATGTACTTCAATAATATATGTTAAAAGCCTTATTTCATCATGCATGTTAAATGCACATATACATTATTTATGATTTCTCAAAAACCTACATTTAACTACTTTAATAAAGGCATTTCTGTTAATTCATAAAACCTGTCAATGACATTAAGTTTTGTATAACTGTTAATTCATAAAACCTGTCAGTGACATTAAGTTTTGTATAACTGTTAATTCATAAAACCTGTCAGTGACATTAAGTTTTGTATAACTGTTAATTCATAAAACCTGTCAATGACATTAAGTTTTGTATAACTGTTAATTCATTAAACCTGTCAGTGACATTAAGTTTTGTATAACTGTTAATTCATAAAACCTGTCAATGACATTAAGTTCTGTAACACTGTTAATTTCACACAAACAATTATTTTGTAAATACCTGACTCGGCTATAAAATTTGAAGAACAAAAGATAAGCAGTTTGAAGAGTTCTGACAACAATATTTACGTTTTCAATCTTCATTAACAAATTGTAATGATAGTCATTTCCTCATGAATGCAATCAGTTGTGAAAAAAACGCGAATAGGAATCTTGATAAATATAGTGCGTCCATTATAACGGCTGTGGATTCCGTCAGAAATCAGAATGTACATATAACAAATTATAACGGCTGTGGATTCCGTCAGGAAAGAAATCAGAATGTACATATAACAAATTAATTTTATTTTTGAAAACACACGAGGGTATAAACTGCAATGCTTCACGCTGGCATGCTTAATTTGAAACTAGCGTCGCATTTCAAGCCCTCCAATGCATGTATTTTCAAAATTAAAAATTTCTTAATCAAACAAAGTTTCCTGAGACATTAATCATTATCGGACAAAATATTGCACTGACTTCAAACAAAACTACAGTTTATAGAGAAACTATATGAAATATTCTAAATTGTCAAAAGATCCCTGCTGGTGCCTACATTTGTATACAGCTACCTACATTTGTATACACCTGTACCTCTACATTTGTATACAGCTGTATCTACATTTGTATACACCTGTACCTCTACATTTGTACACAGCCGTATCTACATTTGTATACACCTGTACCTCTACATTTGTATACACTTGTACTTCTACATTAGTCTACATTTGTATACAGCTACCTACATGTATGTGACGGCAATGTAGATTATATAAAATTCATATAAAGCGGTTACACGAATAATATTGCACGTTTTGGAAAATTACAAAAGGTATATTGAAATGAAAATTAGCTTCGTTTTGAATTCAAATGTTTTTTTTTTTTTTTTTATGATAATGTAATAACATGCAATGTATTTAAAGAAAGCGGGAATTCAATTTTTGAGATCGATATAGAAACCATAGTTACGACAGTCCGTTAACACAACTGTGTTGGTTTATTTCTATGATTGTTCATGGATGCATATATGATATGTACAAGTCACGTGTCACATAGAAGTTCGTTTTCACTCGTAACTACTCGGCTATTTCCGTAATATCAAATAAACCTCGTCTCTGTTTGTCTGCCCTTGTGAGATTTTAGTGCTGATAGTTACGTCACTTATAAGATTACGTTGGGGGATTTTCCGTTGGGAAATCTAATGTTGCTTTCACCTCAGTCAGCGATTGTACTTCAGTTCTAGATGTCTATTGCCTGTGTACAGGTATCTGTCAGATATCAGTGATGAAATAATTTTTGTTTTCATCAATGTTTGTATTTTGACATTATTCATAGAGACAATTTATTATCGACCACACACATAACGTGTATCAGTATTCGAATGATACAGATTTATGTACAATTGTGTTGTAATTTACTTTAGGGAGGGGGGGGGGCGGTAGCTCAACCGGTCGAACGCTCGCTTTGAGATCGGAGGAAGGTCGTGGTTCTAACTTTAACTGTTTAAAAAAAGGTAACAACTGTTTGTTACACATGCGTTGGACTTTCAAAATCGGACGAGACCTTTAAAATCTTTGTCCGAGGTAACAAAATCGGACGAGATCTTCAAAATTTTTGTCCGAGGTCAAATTATCGGATGAGGCCTTTAAAATTTTTGTCAGAGGTCAAATTATAGGGTGCGACCTTTAAAATCTTTGTCGGAGGTCACCTTTGGCTTTGGTACGGTGCAGAAGAGACACCATCATTACTAAATGTCCTGACCTAAATTTGTGGCATTTTGCCTAAATTGAGGAACATCTCTGAAAGATTCTAGAAGGGACATAAAACTACAAATATACATGTATGAATAAAAACTGATCAATTTCGCCGAGATGATTGTTAATTTCATGGAAGAACCTACCGCCCACCGTATAGGATATTGCACAGTGCAGCGTTTCCCAGAGTTCAACAGAAATATGTTGAGTTTGATATTTGACTTCGATGTCATGCTTTTATTTTCTTTTTCAATATACAAATAATAAAGTTTTTTTGGAATCAGCAGCTAATTTGAATATCTCTTCTCCAGTAAGAATAACGAGGAAACGAAATGAATGAAGGGCTTCATCTGATTCTATTGAGAAATAATGGTGCGGAATAAACTGTCTAGAAAATCAAATCCTTGGGAGGATGCGCGGAAGTCATTTGAAATTTAAACGACGGCTCTGACACACCATAGAGACAATTAATTCATGGTTTGAAAGGAAAACAATCTAACTTAAAATTCCCCGCATTATATAGTTCTGGTGATGTCTTTATCAAACTACACGAACAACGAACTAGGTAGTCATTCAAATATACAACCTCCACAATCAGCTGATTTGAAGAAAAAAGGTTGTAACACAAGCATACTCCTAACAGAGGCAGGACAGGAATCTGCATTCCAATCTTATAACCTCGCCTCAAAAATTTACGTATGTACACAGTAAGTCTGATAAGATCTGAATTAAATCACCATCCAAGTGTGTCAGACGTCCGTGTTAGATACGCTTATAAAACTCTTGTTACACATGGTTTCAGGTTAAAGGTCAGAGGTCAAGGTCGTTAGAAAGAATATTCTGGAATCGCCTGTGTACAAGAGTTGAGGTACATGAACTTTCAACATTTAAATTTGATCAGAATCGCAGAATTGTTACTTTACATACACAGTGTACTATTCGCAGTTCCTTTTAGTTTCTGTCTAGCTGAAATTTTCTGATATAAGGATATCTGTACTGTGTGTGGGGTGTGTTGTAACGGGTTATATAGATATTATTTGAGTTGAAAAGTAAGACAACTTCACAAATTTTTAAGAAACAAAATAATTTTTTATGGAACTCGATTGCCCCCCCCCCCCCCCATTCTATATAGTTGTATTAACCACGTGACTCACCCGAACTGCGGCGGGGGGAGATGTGATCCTCCCTTGTGGAAGCTTGGGGAGTATTCCACGGCTTGGTAAGACTTGTCGCCCTCAGAAGCGTACGGGATTCCGTTCCTCTTGTCAATGATCGTCTCTGGAAAAGATAGGCCTTAATGTCTGTACATGTCTGCTTCCGGTGAGTACATTCGTATTTTGAACGGTTACTTGCCAAACAATGTTTTAAAGTCTACGAGCATTAAAATACATATACTACTGAATCCCACTTTGAATCGATCACATTTTCTATAGTAAAATTGTGTGAAAGGAAAGGTAACTCGTTCTGAAATACGACACAATGTATCAAAGGAACATTTGTTTCCCTTACTATAAATTCATTATTCCGTACTATTATAATCATGTATACAAAACACAACTGTTGCATAGATGTAAACTTCATAACACACACACACACACACAGGCGCGCGCGCATAGCACATATATATATATATATATATATATATATAGAGAGAGAGAGAGAGAGAGAGAGAGAGAGAGAGAGAATTTCTTAATAATACCTGTATAAGGTATTACCAAAATCTTAATTGCAAATAGACTACAACACTATTTGGGCACAAACACCCCCACTTTTGTATTTGGAAGAGGGCCTACATCGGCTATGCCTGTTGCCCGATCCTATTGAGTTTCTCAATAAATGTTTAAATTGCAACACCCCCACCCCCTTTTTCCACCCCAAAACCTCAGTGATACACTACAAGTCAATCATCAATACCATCACCCCTAAGCATGTTCTGTTGTCGGATACAGCCATATCACATTATCCACGTGTTTTACTTCTCTGGTGTTCAATGTACGGGAAGTCTTAGGAGGAACAACTGGGATTTATCTGAAACATTCCCAGCGTCCCCCGGGGTGCTCCCGTCCTGTAATTAGTAGCGTCCCCCGGGGTACTGCCGTCCTGTAGTTAGTAGCGTCCCCCGGGGTGCTGCCGTCCTGTAATTAGTAGCGTCCCCCGGGGTGCTGCCGTCCTGTAATTAGTAGCGTCCCCCGGGGTACTGCCGTCCTGTAATTAGTAGCGTCCCCCGGGGTGCTGCCGTCCTGTAATTAGTAGCGTCCCCCGGGGTACTCCTGTAATTAGTAGCGTCCCCCGGGGTACTGCCGTCCTGTAGTTAGTAGCGTCCCCCGGGGTGCTGCCGTCCTGTAATTAGTAGCGTCCCCCGGGGTGCTGCCGTCCTGTAATTAGTAGCGTCCCCCGGGGTACTGCCGTCCTGTAATTAGTAGCGTCCCCCGGGGTGCTGCCGTCCTGTAATTAGTAGCGTCCCCCGGGGTACTCCTGTAATTAGTAGCGTCCCCCGGGGTGCTGCCGTCCTGTAATTAGTAGCGTCCCCCGGGGTACTGCCGTCCTGTAGTTAGTAACTTTTTATCACTAAACATATTAGAATTAAACACAAACAGCTACTCTACAAAGTCCCTTCAAACAAAGCTTTGTTAAACCTGGTATTTTGTAGTCGAGTTTTGTTTTAAACACTTCATCATAACCTCTCCTAGAGTCCACAATCTCGCCATCTGAAATGCATTTAATTTCTCAACTTTAGTCATACCATAAATCGCACCCCCATATTCACCATACACGCACTTCCTGTGTTGTTAAACACGCGGTCAATCTGCATGCTAAATTTAATAATTCTTTTTTTTCCAGGTTGTGTTATGATCACCGTATTTACCCTAGTAAATACCCGTATACTGGGACCAATGTCGCTTATCAGAGTGAAGTCAGCTGTATTAAATGAAGCATCTAACATCAACGTTTTGAGTCATGTGAAATATTTTACTGGATTTGATTTGAACATAAGTTCGGACTACTTTACACTGAAATTCAGCACTCTTGTGATGATTTTAAAATATAACACTGGCTCGTTAAAATTTTGTAAGTGAATTGTTAAAAATAGGACGTTTCATCATGTAGTTCAGGTACTTCAACTATAGTAAAAACAAATCAACAGTGATAACTGGATATTTTTGAGAGAGAGAGAGAGAAAGAGAGAGAGAGAGAGAGAGACAGATAGAGAGAGAGAGAGACCTACCATTGCGTCCCTGACCAAACAACATCCTGTGGGTGATCTCATCACTGCTAGTGTTGGTGGCCTTGTGGACACCGCCAAAGTTACACCGCAGTCCCACCTTGGTCAGCCCCGGGTCCAGCAGCCACTCTTTTCTTGTCCTTAAGTAGGTGTCTAACAAAAATGTCATAGAACAAGTGTAGTCGCATTTCTTATCCTTATCATTGAAGGGGCATTAGCTGTGAAAGTGATGGTAACTATTATTTCCCTCAAAATCTCTCAATGACATATATATATATATATATATTATATATAATTATATATATATATATATATATATATATATATATATATATATATATATATATGGCCAATAATAACATTTATGCTGTACAAGAAACAATTTAAGAGAAACCTAATAAAAATATGTTAAATAATCACTTTTAGTGTAAAGAAATATATAAGGAAGAATTATTGTCTTGCAAGATCACCAAAATCACATTTTCATGTGCCTGTTTTGAGGTTACAAGGTGTTTGAAATAATTGAATACTTGTGTTATTTCTGAAATATATAGAATAGAGCAATTTTCATTTGACTAAATGTTTGGTGACATAGCAACAGACAATGCCCATTTAAAGTATTTTGTATGTGTCTGACAAAAAATGTCATAAGTAGTTGTTTTTCTTGTCGTTTAAGTCATGAGTCCCTGCATTAGATTAGTGTTGTTCTTACTGTGCAGGATGAAATGTGAAAATTCAGTATTACGTGTATCTCACTTACGAAAATAGAATATTTTTCTAAATCAATGCTGTTATTAGAAACAGTACCATCTACATCCTGGTGCCATCCATTTAAAAATCAAATGTAAAAGTGCATCCAGTCAAACCAATGTGATGATATGAAATAAACATCTATTACATTTAGAGGCAAGCATCAGGAAATGATGTTACCAAGGGGTCATCCATAATTGTCAACCATTTTCCAAAGTGTGCAAAAAGCACACTTTTTGAGACCCCCACCCCCTCAAAAAGTATACATCAACATTTTCAAATTGATCGACAATCAAGTTTATGAGCAATTTAGTTCAAACAATGAGTTCTTTAATATTGGTACCTCTATTTCTTGTTATATATGAATGATATAATGTCTTATAAATGTGCAAATCTTGTGTACCTAATAGAGTTTTGTTTTTATAGAAAAAAATAAAGATGTCTCTGTCTTATCTTGTCGTATTTTCACACCGAACTCCGCGGATACAAATAAAATCCGGAAGAGAAAAAAGAGCTACGGTAAAAATTTTTACCCCCCCCCCCCCCGAGCGTGCTTTTTGCATACTTTGGAAAATGGTTGACAATTATGGATGACCCCTAACTTAATGACATTTGTGGTGAAATAGGAAATTTAATCTTACTAGTGTACTAAACTCAATCTTTTGAGATTAAGTTCCTGTTTTATAAAGTAAGCACATCCACAGTATAGTCTACTCCGGATATACTGAAATTCAGGGGACCGACCTAAATTATTCATCATACAGTCTACTCCGGATATACTGAAATTCAGGGGACCGACCGGAATAGTTCATTATACAGTCTACTCCAGATATACTGACATTCAGGGGACTGACCTGAATAGTTCATTATACAGTCTACTCCAGATATACTGAAATTCAGGGGACTGACCTGAATGGTTCATCATACAGTCCACTCCGGATATACTGAAATTCAGGGGACCGACCTGAATAGTTCATTATACAGTCTACTACAGATATACTGAAATTCAGGGGACTGACCTGAATGGTTCATCATACAGTCTACTCCAGATATACTGAAATTCAGGGGACTGACCTGAATGGTTCATCATACAGTCTACTACAGATATACTGAAATTCAGGGCACTGACCTGAATAGTTCATCATACAGTCTACTCCAGATATACTGACATTCAGGGGACCGACCTGAATAGTTCATTATACAGTCTACTCCAGATATACTGACATTCAGGGGACCGACCTGAATAGTTCATTATACAGTCTACTCCAGATATACTGACATTCAGGGGACCGACCTGAATAGTTCATTATACAGTCTACTCCAGATATACTGAAATTCAGGGGACCGACCTGAATAGTTCATTATACAGTCTACTCCAGATATACTGACATTCAGGGGACCGACCTGAATAGTTCATTATACAGTCTACTCCAGATATACTGACATTCAGGGGACCGACCTGAATAGTTCATTATACAGTCTACTCCAGATATACTGACATTCAGGGGACCGACCTGAATAGTTCATTATACAGTCTACTCCAGATATACTGACATTCAGGGGACCGACCTGAATAGTTCATTATACAGTCTACTCCAGATATACTGACATTCAGGGGACCGACCTGAATAGTTCATTATACAGTCTACTCCAGATATACTGAAATTCAGGGGACCGACCTGAATAGTTCATTATACAGTCTACTCCAGATATACTGACATTCAGGGGACCGACCTGAATAGTTCATTATACAGTCTACTCCAGATATACTGAAATTCAGGGGACCGACCAGAATGGTTCATTATCGCAGAAGTTTGATATAACCAGATTTAAATTATATAACGTTAATGGGGATTTATTTTTACTTCAATGTTACAAATAGTTTGATATCTAAATGACTTCAATGTAAACAATAGTTCAGTATAAATGATTTCAATGTAACATATACATGTAGTTCAAGATAAGTGACTTCAACATAACAGATAGTTCAATATAAATGACTTCAATGTAACAGATATAGTTCAATATAAGTGACTTCAATGTAATGAATAGTTCAATATAAATGACTTCAATGTAATGAATAGTTCAGTATAAATGACTTCAATGTAACAAATAGTTCAATATTAATGACTTCAATGTAACAAATAGTTCAATATAAATGACTTCAATATAACTGGACTAGACTGTAACTTGTTTTGTAATACGAAATGTTCTGTAAACGTACAGTCACAAATTTCTTTGATAAACTGAAATCTAGATATCATAAAAACAATATTCTGGGTATGGTCTGATCTGAATTTTTCTGGTACAAAACGTGCCTGAATTATGCAGATTTCACTAATTTTAAGACTTCAACTTAACATGCTGTAATATTGATTGAAGTATAATACAAGTATCAACCCCTATTCATTGTTTATTTAATAATCCCTTCAACGGTTTGTAAACCCCCCCCCCCCCCACACACACACACATACTACAGAGTAGGGAATATAATTTAAGGTCAGTAAGGTGTTCTAATTGTTTTAATATACCTAGAAGGAGATTTTGATTAGATTGTTTCTTTAATTGTGCTCTCTGAATGTAAAATCCGAAAAAAAGTATAATTCATTTCCTCTGACCTACCCTGATTTTGTCTTGGATTTTAACGGAAACAAAACAATTTGTATTCTTGTGCTAATTTCTTAGCTTGCTTAAGTTATGATAAGTCCCATGACTAATTTCGTAGCTTGATTAGGCTATGATAAGTCCCATGATTAATTTCTTAGCTTGCTAAGGTTATGATAAGACTCATGACTAATTTCGTAGCTTGCTAAGGTTATGATAAGTCCCATGATTCATTCCGTAGCTTGCTAAGGTTATGATAAGTCCCACGACTAATTTCTTAGCTTGCTAAGGTTATGATCAGTTCCATGATTCATTTCTTAGCTTGCTTAGGCTAATGATAAGTTCCATGACTAATTTTTTAGCTTGCTAAGACTATGATAAGACTCATGACTAATTTTTTAGCTTGCTAAGGCTATGATAAGTCCCATGACTAGTTTCTTAGCTTGCTTAGGTTATGATAAGTTCCATGACTAATTTCTTAGCTTGCTAAGGCTATGATAAGTCACATGACTAATTTCTTAGCTTGCTAAGGCTATGATAAGTCCCATGACTAATTTCTTAGCTTGCTTAAGTTATGATAAGTCACATGACTAATTTCTTAGCTTGCTAAGGCTATGATAAGTCCCATGACTAATTTCTTAGCTTGCTAAGGCTATGATAAGTCACATGACTAATTTCTTAGCTTGCTAAGGCTATGATAAGACCCATGACACAAAAGAGTTACTTACGAGGATACGGTCTCATTGCTTTCCAGTTATTCTCGAAAATTTCCGCTGCAGGGTATTTGGGATTTTCTGGATCGGGGATGTACTTTAACTTGGATTTCCAGTCTGGACCATTTCTGTCAACAAAGTCATCAGATATATCAACAACCAAATTATTAGATATATCAACAACAAAGTCATCAGATATATCAACAACCAAATTATTAGATATATCAACAACCAATTTATTAGATATATCAACAACAAAGTCATCAGATATATCAACAACCAAATTATTAGATATATCAACAACAAAGTCATCAGATATATCAACAACCAAATTATTAGATATATCAACAACAAATGGTGGCATCAAGATTTAAATATGAAATATCAAATTCCTCAAGTGGAAATGAAAATTGAATTATTGACTTCATTCATTTGAATTGCAAAGAATTTCAGAAGAAGTTGCTGTCTTCTGCAATGTATCCATATGAAATGTGTAAACAAGAGGCCATCGAAATATTTGAATATGTGTACATACTACAAACACAGATTTCAATGCTTGAATAGATCAAAGAAAACATAACAAACATATATAAATCTCATCATGCTATAAAAATCACAAAATAGAGAACAGGGCAACCACAGATCCCTGGACACACCAGAGGTGGGGTCCGACAAACACTGTTTACACAGACCCCTATACACACCAGAGGTGGGGTCCGACAAACACAGACCCCTCAACACACTAGAGGCGGGATCAGACAAACACAGACCCCTATACACACCAGAGGTGGGGTCCGACAAACACAGACCCCTATACACCAGAGGTGGGGTCTGACAAACACAGACCCCTATACACACCAGAGGTGGGATCAGACAAACACAGACCCCTATACACACCAGAGGTGGGATCAGACAAACACGGACCCCTCAACACACCAGAGGTGGGATCAGACAAACACAGACCACTCAACACACCAGAGGTGGGATCAGACAAACACAGACCCCTCAACACACTAGAGGTGGGGTCCAACAAACACGGACCCCTATACACACCAGAGGTGGGGTCCGACAAACACAGACCCCTATACATCAGAGGTGGGGTCTGACAAACACAGACCCCTCAACACACCAGAGGTGGGATCAGACAAACACGGACCCCTGGACACACCAGAGGTGGGATCAGACAAACACGGACCCCTCAACACACCAGAGGTGAGATCAGACAAACACAGACCACTCAACACACTAGAGGCGGGATCAGACAAACACTGACCCCTCAACACACTAGAGGTGGGATCAGACAAACACAGACCCCTCAACACACTAGAGGTGGGATCAGACAAACACGGACCCCTGGACACACCAGAGGAGGGATCAGGGCCCTTATTCACAAAATATCTTGCAACTAAGCTAAAAATAATAATTTTGTCTGATAATCAAATACCAAACATGAGATCATAAGTATGTATTCAAGTTTTATAAATCATGGATGTACTTTTACATATTAATTAAGAAAATCTACAAGAAATAATAAATAAGAAAATTACAGTGTTCGTAAATTTTGATCTTAGTCGTAAGATATTTTGTGAATAGGGCCACTGGTGCCTAGGAGGAGTAAGCATCCCCTGTTGACCGGTCACATCTGTTGTACTCACTCTTAATCAGGTAAACAAAATAGTCTTTAGTCAAAATTAGTATGTGTAGAGTGGTCTAACATATTGGTATGAAACATGTCAGACAGCACTTGACCTAATGACAGGTTGTAATTGCAAATAAGATCATTGTAATGGCCATAGAATTGTAAATATTGTAATATCACCAAATTTGTCAGTAGTCTGCCTCTAAATGAGACTGTTGAGACCCCTGTGATATCACCTTATTTTTCAGTAGTCTGCCTCATTTTAAAAACTGATCATAAGCAGAACAGGATCTCAAATATCAAATCATGTGTGAGACACAAACACGGTATGAAGGTGGCAATGTAATACACATAAACATGGGACGTCGACAATAGGGAAGCTGGAGTCGTCATAAAGCCGAGTCGTTAGTTTGCCATTATCATCTATGTTCATTATAAACATTCAATATAATGCAGATGTTAAGTCTAACATAAACCAAACTATATTTCTTTCTTATTATCTTATGTACAGTGTACAATTTATCTGCAATTTGTTATTTCAGTAGTTTTCAGAAATATTTGCTAACATACAAATGGAATTCATTTAAAGAACCATTCAAGAGTTTTAGTCATTATGGTTAAATTTAATCAGCAAAGAAAAAACTGAGTGAACAGCAGGCTAGAAGAGATTCAGTCATTATAAAATGCACTGCAAAATTCGATTGTAGGTTAGCTCAATGATGTAAGAGTGTAACCGACATGTTCTCTAGACTTACCCGGTTAGCTCAATGATGTAAGAGTAACCAGCATGTTCTATAGACTTACTCGGTTAGCTCAATGATGTAAGCGTATAACCGGCATGTTCTATAGACTTACTCGGTTAGCTCGATGATGTAAGAGTATAACCGGCATGTTCTATAGACTTACTCGGTGTACTGCACTTTGATGAACTGGTTGTGTGGTGTCCACTCATCATAAAATCCATAACCGTGAGGGATGTACTTCCGCCCCTGGGCCCTGTAAGCTGGCAGACTGCAGTTATTGTGGATGTCTGGGAAATGTCGGCGTTCCCTCTCTGTAGGTATAAAGGAAATCATGTATTACATCAAAAGGACTGTATGCTGTAACTTTGTTTTCAGCACTGCCAATATGTACATGCACTAATTTAATTCAAACGTATTTTATTGAGAAACTCAACTGCCAATATGTACTATATCAATTATCAAGCTTACATTTGTTCCTTATAGTGTTAATCATACAGAAGAATTACTACCGACATTTGGCAATTCAGCCTCAGAAAAATTGTCAAAAGTTTCTAAATCTGTGTCATTTCTTCAAAGTGATTAAAGTTCTATTTCAACTTTATAAAATGAATTTTGTTACGATTATCTTAAATACCTGTGTACAACCTACTACATCATCTTGATGAAGAGAATTTTAGACAGCAAGAACCCCGAATAATGACAATTTCATGATGTAAATGCCATGCCACATAATTCAAATAACACATAAACAAGTAATTAAAAATACAAGTAATTAATAACCCATATACAAGTAATTAATGATATAAGTAATTAATGAGACAAGGAATTAATAAAACATACACATGTAATTAATAATACATGTGATTAATAACACATATACAAGTAATTAATAATGCAAGTAATTAAAAATACATATACAAGTAATTAATAATGCAAGTAATTAATAATACATATACAAGTAATTAATAATTCATATACAAGTAATCAATAATACATATACAAGTAATTAATAACACATATACAAGTAATTAATAATGCAAGTAATTAATAATACATATACAAGTAATTAATAACACATATACAAGTAATTAATAACACATATACAAGTAATTAATAATACATATACAAGTAATTAATAATACAAGTAATCAAAAACACAAGAAATTAGTAACACATATAATACATATACAAGGAATTAATAAAACATAAACATGTAATTAATAATACATGTGATTAATAGCACATATACAAGTAATTAATAATGCAAGTAATTAATAATACATATACAAGTAATTAATAATACATATACAAGTAATTAATAGTATATATACAAGTAATTAATAATTCATATACAAGTAATTAATAGTATATATACAAGTAATTAATAATACATATACAAGTAATTAATAATACATATACAAGTAATTAATAATACATATACAAGTAATTAATAATACATATACAAGTAATTAATAATACATATACAAGTAATTAATAATACATATACAAGTAATTCATAGTATATATACAAGTAATTAATAATTCATATACAAGTAATTAATAATACATATACAAGTAATTAATAATACATATACAAGTAATTAATAATTCATATACAAGTAATTAATAGTATATATACAAGTAATTAATAATACATGCACAAGTAATTAATAATACATATACAAGTAATTAATAGTACATACACAAGTAATTCATAATACATATACAAGTAATCAATAATACTTATACAAGTAATTAATAATACATATATAAGTAATTAATAATACATATACAAGTAATTCATAATACATATACAAGTAATCAATAATACTTATACAAGTAATTAATAGTATATATACAAGTAATTAATAGTATATATACAAGTAATTAATAATTCATATACAAGTAATTAATAATACATATACAAGTAATCAATAATACATATACAAGTAATTAATAATACATATACAAGTAATTAATAGTATATATACAAGTAATTAATAATTCATATACAAGTAATTAATAGTATATATACAAGTAATTAATAATACATGCACAAGTAATTAATAATACTTATACAAGTAATTAATAGTACATACACAAGTAATTCATAATACATATACAAGTAATCAATAATACTTATACAAGTAATTAATAATTCATACACAAGTAATTAATAATACATATACAAGTAATTCATAATACATATACAAGTAATCAATAATACTTATACAAGTAATTAATAGTACATACACAAGTAATTAATAATTCATACACAAGTAATTAATAATTCATATACAAGTAATTCATAATACATATATAAGTAATTAATAATACATATACAAGTAATTAATAACCCATATACAAGTAATCAATAATACATATACAAGTAATTAATAACACATATACAAGTAATTAATAATGCAAGTAATTAATAATACATATACAAGTAATTAATAATACATACACAAGTAATTAATAATACATATACAAGTAATTAATAATACATATACTAGTAATTAATAATTCATACACAAGTAATTAATAATTCATATACAAGTAATTAATAATACATATACAAGTAATTAATAATACATATACAAGTAATTAATAATACATATACAAGTAATTCATAGTAGATATACAAGTAATTAATAATTCATATACAAGTAAGTAATAATTCATATACAAGTAATTAATAATACATATACAAGTAATTAATAATACATATACAAGTAATTAATAATACATATACAATTAATTAATAACCCATATACAAGTAATTAATAGTATATATACAAGTAATTAATAATACATATACAAGTAATTAATAATACAAGTAATCAAAAACACAAGAAATTAGTAACACATATACATAATTTATAATACAGCACATGTTAAGTAATTGTACTATTAGTAATTGATAATTAATATGTGTAGAAGTAGCTGTAGAAGTACATGTGATTGATGCAATATACATGTATAATACATATTTATACTACTGGTAAACTCTGTAGGGGAAATGAAATATATAATGTACTACATTTAACGTCTAAGTTTGTAGCTGTATCTTGTGGGGAATATGGCGTGTGGCTCTATAATATATAGGAAGAACACTGTCATTTCCATATAATTTGTACATACTGGTAAAGTGCAGTTGTCCCCCCCCCCCCCCCCCACACACACACACACAGAGTAAGAGAGAGAGAGAGAGAGAGAGAGAGAGAGAGAGAGAGAGAGAGAGAGAGAGAGAGAGAGAGAGAGAGAGAGAATTTTTATGCTTATCAAGTTTGAATACACTGTACATAACCCGATGTAATCTAATTAGAACACAAGCTGTATAATCAGAGTGAGTTCAACTTCAATATGAAAACATACTCTACACGAATGAATACACCTGCGAGCACCTGTAGAGGAAATGCGGGCCACACACAGAAAACACGATAACAATGCTTACCTTTTCTACCGACTTTGCCGATTTCAGTCGTTACATGCAACATTATTTGTGCTAAATTTTAACGTTTTCCGGTATAATCAATTAAAGGAAGTTACATTTTAAAGTTAAGGCACTAAATCGAATTGTAAACAACTAGAACAAATAGCTTGGCGTGCGCCGAGTGAAAGCGGTGGCCCTGGTGATGTAAACAAACCGGTATTTGATTACAGCGACACCTGTGATAACTTTCACTTTCGTGTAACAATAAGTACATGCGTCTGAATTTGTTTTTCTAATGATAGTGATAATTTTAAAGAAATAGCACAAAATAATAAGTTAAATGGCGAAATGAATTAAATTTTGAATACTCCTTAAATCACCAACAATGTATCCCAATCAGTGAACGTTTACAAATACTAGGCCTACATACTATGCAAGGTAGAGGTTACAAGAAATATTTAATTATATAATTCCTGTCATAGTAAATTAAATTACTTTGAATTCATTTTAAAAGACCTTTGTTTTCTGTAAGTAACGTTTGGAAATTGTATTGCTTAAGGCGTATAGTTTACAATGCGGAAGTCACAACGTATTTACAGGCTTATACCGTCTTTTTCCTGTAGAAGAGGTAGCCAGGTATCAATTTACAGGAAGTCATTATTAATTTAAGGATAGTGTATCTGGTTTTGAATACAAAGTATTAAATTTTCAAATGAAATAAATAATTCGCCGTGCAGACTTGCTTGCCTTGTAGGAGTATTTTCATATTTAATGAAGTTTGCTTATAAATAAAATATAAATAATTGTTTTAAAGTAATCCCCCCCCCCCCAAGTAGTTTACATAATATCATTCTAGAATTGTATACGTATTCCTCATTGCGAAATAAGAATATTAAAATAAACATATTATATTTAGGTTGGGTTGGTGCACACCCTTCTTTGTAACAAAGACCCTATCCATAACTATTTGAAATGAGAAAATATATACTAGCCTAGTGGCCCCTCCTTAATTTTATTATTTGATTATTTGGAACTTTTAAGTAGATAAATACTATCAAACTTGAAAAGACGATTTCACAATTTAAGAATAGGGTGCTTGGCAAGATAAACTTCTTGTATTTTACCAAAAACAACACCCCCTCACATCCACCCCCAATTTTGAGAGAGGTCACAGGACTTTGAAAGCATATGAATTGTTTTCTCAGAAACGAACGATTGGACATTTATGAACTGTGTATAGTCTGTTGTTGTATTGCAAATTAAATTCTAAAGGCTAGCTGCTACATGTACATGTAGTTTAATACAAGTAATAGGATATAAATAATGACCTTTTTGCACTTGATTTGCGGGGGAAAACCATATCAAATTTGAGAATTTAATAGGAGTAATGCCAATCTCTAAAATTTCACATAATGTTCGATGTCTTGTCTTAAATTTAAAATGGAGCTAAAAAATGGGGGTTCGAGATCAAATGCTTGAATTATTTGCTGAAATACTGATTTTTTTGTTTGTTTTTTTTACAAAATTTCGAGTGAATTAATTTAGACTTTTTAAAGAAACGGTGTTCTATTCGGAAAAATATAACAACCAAATTTAATAAATTACAACATCTGAACTAGTTCCAAGTCTCAACTACTTGTATCATAAATCATATAACTGAAATACACGTATAGGAGTATAGAAATAGAAGATATATTGGATGAAATAGAAACTGTATTTATCATGCAGATTTAGAGCTAGCTTTTTAATTAATCAATCTTTCCGCCACAAAATAACAAAATATAGTCTCTGCCAAACCCTTTCAAAATTTGAATTTGCACAAAAAAAAAAACAAAAAAAACAACAAAAAAACTGAACAGGGTTCAGTAATAGATGTGTGATATGTTTGCACCAATGGGATCAGTATTAAAGTTGACCTATACTCGGCCTACGTCACCATCAAATGTAAATGCGGAACAACGCTTCCGTTTTCCGAAATGTGATATTTTAACGATATCCATTTGATTTTTACATGGCGATACGATATGTGAATATCCGATATCAATTCCTTCCTGGTTGTTCTTATCATCTTATCAGTCAAATTTTAAGTTGAAATCTTGTGGGTTTTAATTTAAAAAAAAAAAGGAGGGGGGGGTAGAGATGATTATAGCTTTAGAGAAAAAATCGAATGGAGAACAAACAACATTTTGGTGGATGGGGGTGTGTCAATTACATTGTACATGTCCGTGAGACATTCAGTGTACATTGACTATTCATGTATGTAAAAGTTTTACTATGATCGAAATGTTCAACATATGGAATTGCGGGGCATCAGAAAGTGGGAGAGACAGTTGGGAAAGGGGGGGGGGGGGAGGGGAGGTCAGACCAATTCAGATTTCCACGAGCATCATGATGATATTTCTTTTGTGAGGATCCGGGTTAGAATAGGTTCCAAATTATCATCAACAAATACATGGTACGCTCGTGTAAAAAAGAAAAGTTAACATTTCGCTGCTCCAGTGACCACAGATATCGTAGTTGTGTTCGCTGCTACAATGTTACAGATATTGACGCAAGCTTCAAAGATCAGCTGCAACTAATTTGTTTTATTTCACCGACCGTCATGAATTTGTCATTTTTTCCTCATCCTCTCTCCTTTTTCAAAATTATTGGGGCGGCACTATTAGTTCCTTCTTGAGATTGCATTTACTTAGACCGGTGTAAGTGGTGTACGTGTACATGTAACATGTAAAACATGCATCCAATTTATGTACATGTAAATGATTTCATGACCTGTAGAGATTCATATAAAACTTTGTCTCAGGATATAAGATATATTACACATTACACGTATGCATTAATCATATAAGCAAAATCATCAAAATTCAGTTTGTTACTTTCGTTTTACATTTACATTGTGCAAAGCCTTCTCTATAATATTATTTTTTCAGATAAAATGTAAGATTTAATTGTAAACCACGTGTATGTTATAATAGTTATAGTTTAGAATACATGTAATTCAAATTCTTATCCAAGGTTGTAAATATGCTCAAACTTCACATGTCTTACGATGATATGATAATGTATAATTTTTCAAGATTTTAGGGAGGGGGTGTACTTGTTGTAGAGCTGATAGCTTCTAAGATAATACGTCAACATATGATTTTCTTACTCAAATCCTTATTTTAAGATAATAATCTGTAGATTAAAACCAATGAATTCAAAGTTTAGTCCATAAAAATTAGGGAAAAGACCAATATTGACGTCAAATAGTATTTCCTACAGTATTTCTTTTAACATGTTTGGGCTCACAAAGTGTACATTATGAAAATATTTATTCCAATTTATTAGAATAAATGATTACATGCCATTAGATAAAGGGTATATAGTCTATGTTGCTTATTACAGCCCATTTTTTGAAGAAAATAATAATTATTAAGAAAAATAAAGAAGGAGGAGTGCATTTTCCTTCATGTTGATGGGGTGCTTACTTTTGAGAAGCAATAACAATGAAAAAAGCATGTCAACATATATATTTTTCAATGTCTTTCTATTACTGGAATATATATTTATCTTGTAAAGGCAATTTTTTCATGATCGAGTCCATTTAAGGCCGAGTATAGATCTACCTTAAACAACTACATACTTAGTTGTAGCATCCTGCGCAGTTGTGCTCAAAAGCTCAGGAGCCAACTTTTCAAAATCCATTACATTTTTCTTGTAAAGCCAATATGCAAATAGCTAGAAAAAAATAGGAACATAAATGAGTGTAAATATCAAATCCATTTCTACATGTACGTGCAATTTACGAGATGAAACTGATTATAAGTATGAAAATACTGTGAGTACTTGCAGTGGTGGATCCAGAAAAAAAAAATTCACCGGCGGTTAGGGGTGGGGTGGGGATTGCGACCCAAGTTTTTACCTTTTCCAACCGAGAGAGGTGTTGGTTGGTTGCAACCCCCTTGTCTCCCTCTGGATCCGCCACTGCTCGTGCATGCATCCCACGTCTGAGAATTTGCTTTACCTTGTAAAGCATACCTAAAGGTTGTGTATATAATTTGATATGCGCGCCATACGATATTTATTAATTGTTAACGTAAATCTCTCGAATTTCAAGATTTTCAGCACAGTACGCCATTCGTTGTTCGAGTTTTGAATTCAGCCAGCTTGTCTATCAATCTATACATTTCTTCTCTATAGGATGAAGTAAAAAGTCGATTGATGTAAAGCATCTATCCATAAAATGATTGGGCGGACTAAGGAACTAATACTTGTACATCACAAATACATTCTTAGAGCAGGCACATAGAATTGGAGGGTTGGGGTGGGGGCAGGGGGTCTGCCCCTCCTTATTTACAATGATAATTTCTTTGTTATTTTGTATTGCAAATAAAGATATGATGGATGATTGGAATTGGCCTCCCATAATTTTAATGAAAATGTAAACTTGAAAGTTGTGAATGAAAACAATTTTGAATCAGTCGGCCGTGGTGGAAGATTATAAGACTCTCTTATGAGTAGCCATGAAATATAAGGTGATTCCACCCGAGGGTTGCAAAAAAGCTGTGAAACCCGAGGCTTTGCCGAGGGTTTTACCGCATTTTTGCAAGCCCGAGAGTGGAATCACTTTAATATTTCATGGCAACTCATAAGAGAGTATTTTTCTCTCATATTTCTAGAGTTTTCCGTTTTCCTTGTGCCTAGCGACGCCATTTTGAGAATTTTCCAATTAATTAATTTTTCGCTGTACATTAGAAATAACACCAGAATCGAATTTACGACCTTCATTTTGGCAACTACGTTGCCGACAAAAAATCGGCCGACGAGTGTATAAGTGAATTGTATTAGAGTTATTCCTCTTTGAATAAATCAATAATCAGGGTGATGCGTGACGTAACTCGACAGTCCATCAGCGCGAAACATTTTGACAGACCTAATCAGAATATGAATCCACAACTGCACGTGTTTTTTCTTAGAGGAGCATTGATATTGATATTAATTGAGCAGTTATTTAATGACGAGTGTGTGAAGAGAAATTCCAAGTGGTTTTTGTTGGTGAATATGGGCATGGCTAGACTTTCGTTTTTCACGCGTGCAAGGACTCGAGTCTCATGGACATTGAAGGCACTTATTTCACCTGAGACACGGACAGTAGACGTTGACAGAGTGAATGTGGAGGTAGGCCTAGAAGTAATAGACCGTGTGGGCTGGGTTTCTGTGAACTGGCATAATGCACCGGATGACATAGGTGTATGAGGAATTTGTGACTGTTGTTGAGTGTGCAGTAATTGTTCAAGGAATGTGTATTTTTGTGTCCGGTCACATACACCTGGAGATTATCAGGGACATTACAATCTGTCATTTTTTGTACAAGAGCTTTGCAGACGTTAGTGTTCGTCAATCGAGGCGAGGAAAATTGCAAGCTAGTTGTGTATTGATTATGACGTCACGGGATATGTAAGATAAACGTCACGTGATATGAAAGATAGACAGATCTTACATACCTTTCTTTCATAGAATATCTGTATCTTACATACGTAGATATGAGAGAAAATACTACCCTCTACACCCCCACCCCCAATGATATATATATATATATATATATATATATATATATATATGTGTGTGTGTGTGTGTGTGTGTGTGTGTGTGTGTGTGTGAAATTCACACATTAGTGTGTTTTTATGACGGACGTATAAAGAGGGTTAAACACCTATGAATCTTTGATGAAAGGCTGGTATAAGAGATAGACACCAGTTATCTGTACATGTAAACGCTTTTACAGTTCAGAGTACTTGGTTGCTTTGATGAACTCTATTTCGAGCACATCCCCTCCCTCGTTTTTCTCTGTCTGCGTTTTTTGTTGTTTTTTTGTGTGTACATCATACGTAATTTCCATGCACTGACCTAACACATGGAAATCGTTTTCGTGAATGTTATATCAATGGACATCAAGATCAGTCCACAATCACAGGCACCTATGTTAATTAGCGACTCCACCACATGGGAAAGAAAGAAGGAGGGCGGGGGGATTGACTTATTTCGACAAGCCGAAACAGAAACCTAAGCTATGATTAATGAATACACACTGAACATTTTGTTTTAACACAGTTAAATTTGGCTATATTTGCACGTTCGTGTCCTCGTACATCTGTACAGTGCCGTTCAGACTTTTTTGACATCAAAATTGACCACATTAATACACTCGCCTTGTTCTAATGCTTAGAGAGTCAACAACTGACATCTCTGGTATTTTTCGTCTGTATAAATATGAGATCGTGCAAAGTCTCTTCAATAAAAAACTAGATGCTGTCATAAGACAGTAATACCCGCACGCAAGTGTTAGCCTTTAAACATACTCTTTACCATATATATTCTTGTTGCATATGTCAAGATGAATTGAGTATTTTGATGGACAAGTGCCCTGGAGTCATTCCAACCCCCCCCCCCCCCCATCACCTTTGTTTGTTCAAATATATATAAAATATTTGAAATTCCAACCCTTGGCGCAAAATATTCTTGTTGCACATGCCAATGCGCTTAGCACCATATTTTTGCTAGTCATTTTTGCAGCTCTTTGCCAGGTGAAAAAGAAAATTCCGAAAACTTATTGCACATCTAAAGGACACCAATCATCCCCCAAAAGGTAATTTGGCTAATGCATAAAATGTAAGAGGAGTTCTGGGAACTAGGTGTTATTAAAGAAAAATATTTTACAACCCCAAATTGGCCCACAGGGTGAAAAAGAAAATTCCGAAACTTTATTGCACATCTGCTGAAAACCACCAATTATATTCCAAACGATGATTTGGCTACTGCGTAAAACGTAAAAGGAGTTCCGGGAACAAGGTTTTTGTAGAAAAACGTCTTTTTTTTTATATCCCTATTTTGCCCCCCCCCCCTCCCCCTCGGGTAAAATTGAAACTTCCAAAACCTTATTGCACACTACAGTACACCGCCTGCAAGGTCACTTCGCTCCTACTCGTAATATACCAACTGGTTGTGCCCCGAGTCTGATCGAAAATGTACTCCAGAGACCGCAGTCTCAAACCTTTTGAAACAGAGTTTAAGACCCATCTTTAAAACAAACTCACCTTAACCGGTACATGTTTATGGTTTTGAATATTTTGTATCCTTTTGAGACGTGAATCAATGTGGACAAATGAAATAATGATCACGAATTCCTCAAAGATTAAGTGTCAGAAAATAACATTATAAGATAAAACACCATAAACAATATAGCACAAAAGGCTAAAGTAATATATTGTATAAATATAGATACATGTATAAAAATAGAGATACATGTATAAAAATAGAGATACATGTATAAATATAGAGATAAGTATATAAATATAAAGATACTTATATAAATATAGAGATACATGTATAAATATAGAGATATGTATATAAATATAGAGATACATGTATAAATATAGAGATACGTGTATAAATATAGAGATACTTATATAAATATAGAGATACGTATATAAATATAGATACATGTATAAATATAGAGATACATGTATAAATATAGAGATACTTATATAAATATAGAGATACATGTATAAATATAGATACATGTATAAATATAGATACATGTATAAATATAGATACATATATAAATATAAAGATACATGTATAAATATAAAGATACTTATATAAATATAGAGATACGTATATAAATATAGAGATACGTATATAAATATAGAGATACATGTATAAATATAGAGATACATATATAAATATAGATACATGTATAAATATAGATACATGTATAAATATAGAGATACTTATATAAATATAGAGATACATGTATAAATATAGATACATGTATAAATATAGATACATGTATAAATATAGATACATATATAAATATAAAGATACATGTATAAATATAAAGATACTTATATAAATATAGAGATACGTATATAAATATAGAGATACGTATATAAATATAGAGATACATGTATAAATATAGAGATACATATATAAATATAGATACATGTATAAATATAGATACATGTATAAATATAGAGATACGTATATAAATATAGAGATACATGTATAAATATAGAGATACATATATAAATATAGATACATATATAAATATAGATACATGTATAAATATAGAGATACATATATAAATATAGATACATGTATAAATATAGATACATGTATAAATATAGAGATACGTATATAAATATAGATACATATATAAATATAGATACATGTATAAATATAGAGATACATATATAAATATAGAGATACATGTATAAATATAGATACATGTATAAATATAGATACATGTATAAATATAGATACATATATAAATATAAAGATACATGTATAAATATAAAGATACTTATATAAATATAGATACATGTATAAATATAGATACATGTATAAATATAGATACATATATAAATATAAAGATACATGTATAAATATAAAGATACATATATAAATATAGATACATGTATAAATATAGAGATACATATATAAATATAGATACATGTATAAATATAGATACATGTATAAATATAGAGATACTTATATAAATATAGAGATATATGTATAAATATAGAGATACATATATAAATATAAAGATACTTATATAAATATAGAGATACGTATATAAATATAGAGATACATGTATAAATATAGAGATACTTATATAAATATAGAGATACATATATAAATAGATATACATGTATAATATAGAGATACTTATATAAATATAGAGATACGTATATAAATATAGATATACATGTATAAATATAAAGATACTTATATAAATATAGAGATACGTATATAAATATAGAGATACATGTATAAATATAGAGATACATGTATAAATATAAAGATACTTATATAAATATAGAGATACATATATAAATATAGATATACATGTATAAATATAGATACATATATAAATATAGATACATGTATAAATATAGATATACATGTATAATTATAGAGATACTTATATAAATATAGAGATACGTATATAAATATAGAGATACATGTATAAATATAGATACATATATAATATAGAGATACATGTATAAATATAGATAACTATATAAATATAGAGATACTTATATAAATATAGAGATACTTATATAAATATAGAGATACGTATATAAATATAGAAGATACATGTATAAATATAGATACATATATAAATATAGACATACATGTATAAATATAGATACATATATAAATATAGAGACATGTTAAATATAGAGATACGTGTATAAATATAGAGATACTTATATAAATATAGAGATACGTATATAAATATAGAGATACATGTATAAATATAGAGATACGTGTATAAATATAGAGATACGTGTATAAATATAGAGATACGTGTATAAATATAGAGATACATGTATAAATATAGAGATACATGTATAAATATAGAGATACGTATATAAATATAGAGAAACATATATAATATAGATATACATGTATAAATATAGATACATGTATAAATATAGATACTTATATAAATATAGATACATATATAAATATAGAGATACTATATAAATATAGATACATATATAAATATAGAGATACATGTATAAATATAGAGATACATGTATAAATATAGAGATACTTATATAAATATAGAGATACATGTATAAATATAGAGATACGTATATAAATATAGAGATACATGTATAAATATAGAGATACGTGTATAAATATAGAGATACGTATAAAAATATAGATATACATGTATAAATATAGATACATGTATAAATATAGATACATGTATAAATATAGAGATACTTATATAAATATAGATACATATATAAATATAGAGATACTTATATAAATATAGATACATATATAAATATAGAGATACATGTATAAATATAGAGATACATGTATAAATATAAAGATACTTATATAAATATAGAGATACATATATAAATATAGATATACATGTATAAATATAGATACATATATAAATATAGATACATGTATAAATATAGAGATACATGTATAAATATAGAGATACTTATATAAATATAGAGATACGTATATAAATAATGAGATACGTGATAAATATAGAGATACATGTATAAATATAGAGATACGTGTATAAATATAGAGATACTTATATAAATATAGAGATACGTATATAAATATAGAGATAGGTATATAAATCTAGATATACATGTATAATATAGAGATACTTATATAAATATAGATACATGTATAAATATAGAGATACATGTATAAATATAGAGATACGTATATAATATAGATACATGTATAATATAGATACGTATATAATAGATACATGTATAAATATAGATACATGTATAAATATAGATACATGTATAAATAGAGATACGTATATAAATATAGATACATGTATAATATAGAGATACTTATATAAATATAGAGATACTTATATAAATATAGAGATACATGTATAAATATAGAGATACATGTATAAATATAGAGATACATGTATAAATATAGAGATACATGTATAAATATAGAGATACTTATATAAATATAGAGATACTTATATTAAATATAGAGATACATGTATAAATATAGAGATACATATATAAATATAGAGATACATGTATAAATATAGAGATACATGTATAAATATAGAGATACATGTATAAATATAGATACGTATATAAATATAGAGATACATGTATAAATATAGAGATACATGTATAAATATAGAGATACATGTATAAATATAGAGATACTTATATAAATATAGATACGTATTATAATATAGATACATGTATAAATATAGATACATGTATAAATATAGATACATGTATAAATATAGATACATGTATAAATATAGAGATACATGTATAAATATAGATACATTTATAAATATAGATACATGTATAAATATAGATACATGTATAAATATAGATACATGTATAAATATAGATACATGTATAAATATAGAGATACATGTATAAATATAGATACATATATAAATATAGATACATGTATAAATATAGATACATGTATAAATATAGAGATACATGTATAAATATAGAGATACGTGTATAAATATAGAGATACATGTATAAATATAGATACATATATAAATATAGAGATACATGTATAAATATAGATACATATATAAATATAGAGATACGTATATAAATATAGAGATACTTATATAAATATAGATACATGTATAAATATAGAGATACGTATATAAATATAGATACATATATAAATATAGATACGTATATAAATATAGAGATACATGTATAAATATAGAGATACATGTATAAATATAGATACATGTATAAATATAGATACATGTATAAATATAGAGATACAGGTATAAATATAGATACATATATAAATATAGATACATATATAAATATAGATACATGTATAAATATAGAGATACAGGTATAAATATAGAGATTACATGTATAAATATAGAATACATGTATAAATATAGAGATACATATATAAATATAGATACATATATAAATATAGAGATACGTATATAAATATAGATACATGTATAAATATAGAGATACGTATATAAATATAGATACATATATAAATATAGATACATATATAAATATAGAGATACATATATAAATATAGATACATGTATAAATATAGATACATGTATAAATATAGAGATACGTATCTAAATATAGATACATGTATAAATATAGAGATACATGTATAAATATAGATACATGTATAAATATAGATACATGTATAAATATAGAGATACGTATATAAATATAGATACATGTATAAATATAGAGATACGTATATAAATATAGAGATACATGTATAAATATAGAGATACATGTATAAATATAGATACATATATAAATATAGAGATACGTATATAAATATAGAGATACGTATATAAATATAGAGATACGTATATAAATATAGAGATACGTATATAAATATAGAGATACGTATATAAATATAGAGATACATGTATAAATATAGAGATACTTATATAAATATAGAGAACGTATATAATATAGAGATACGTATATAAATATAGAGATACGTATATAAATATAGATATACATGTATAAATATAGATACATGTATAAATATAGAGATACGTATATAAATATAGATACATGTATAAATATAGATACATGTATAAATATAGATACATATATAAATATAGATACATGTATAAATATAGAGATACGTATATAAATATAGAGATACGTATATAAATATAGAGATACATGTATAAATATAGATACATGTATAAATATAGAGATACTTATATAAATATAGAGATACATGTATAAATATAGAGATACTTATATAAATATAGAGATACGTATATAAATATAGAGATACGTATATAAATATAGAGATACGTATATAAATATAGAGATACGTATATAAAATAGAGATACGTATATAAATATAGAGATACATGTATAAATATAGAGATACATGTATAAATATAGAGATATATGTATAAATATAGAGATACGTATATAAATATAGAGATACATGTATAAATATAGAGATACATGTATAAATATAGAGATCGTGTATAAATATAGAGATATATGTATAAATATAGAGATACGTATATAAATATAGAGATACATGTATAAATATAGAGATACATGTATAAATATAGAGATACATGTATAATATAGAGATACTTATATAAATATAGATACATGTATAAATATAGAGATATGTATATAAATATAGAGATACATGTATAAATATAGATACATATATAAATATAGATACATGTATAAATTTAGAGATACATATATAAATATAGATACATGTATAAATATAGAGATACGTGTATAAATATAGAGATACTTATATAAATATAGAGATACATGTATAAATATAGAGATACTTATATAAATATAGAGATACGTATATAAATATAGAGATACGTATATAATATAGAGATACGTATATAAATATAGAGATACGTATATAAATATAGAGATACATGTATAAATATAGAGATACATGTATAAATATAGAGATACATGTATAAATATAGAGATACATATATAAATATAGATACATATATAAATATAGATACATGTATAAATATAGAGATACTTATATAAATATAGAGATACATGTATAAATATAGATACATGTATAAATATAGATACATATATAAATATAGAGATACGTATATAAATATAGAGATACATGTATAAATATAGAGATACTTATATAAATATAGAGATACATGTATAAATATAGAGATACATGTATAATATAGAGATACGTATAAAAATATAGATATACATGTATAAATATAGATACATGTATAAATATAGAGATACATATATAAATATAGATACATGTATAAATATAGAGATACTTATATAATATAGAGATACGTATATAAATATAGAGATACTTATATAATATAGAGATACATGTATAAATATATAGATACGTATATAAATATAGAGATACATGTATAAATATAGAGATACATGTATAAATATAGAGATACTTATATAAATATAGAGATACATGTATAAATATAGAGATACGTATATAAATATAGAGATACGTATATAAATATAGAGATACATGTATAAATATAGAGATACTTATATAAATATAGAGATACATGTATAAATATAGAGTACGTATATAAAATAGAGATACATGTATAAATATAGAGATACGTATATAATATAGAGATACATGTATAAATATAGAGATACGTATATAAATATAGAGATACGTATATAAATATAGAGATACGTATATAAATATAGAGATACGTATATAAATATAGAGATACATGTATAAATATAGAGATACGTATATAAATATAGAGATACATGTATAAATATAGAGATACTTATATAAATATAGAGATACGTATATAAATATAGATACTTATATAAATATAGAGATACATATATAAATATAGAGATACATGTATAAATATAGAGATACATGTATAAATATAGATACATATATAAATATAGATACGTATATAATATAGAGATACATATATAAATATAGAGATACATGTATAAATATAGAGATACGTATATAAATATAGAGATACATGTATAAATATAGATACATATATAAATATAGATACATATATAAATATAGAGATACATGTATAAATATAGAGATACTTATATAAATATAGAGATACATGTATAAATATAGAGATACATGTATAAATATAGAGATACGTATATAAATATAGATACATATATAAATATAGATACATATATAAATATAGAGATACGTATATAAATATAGAGATACATATATAAATATAGAGATACATGTATAAATATAGAGATACGTATATAAATATAGAGATACATGTATAAATATAGATACATATATAAATATAGATACATATATAAATATAGAGATACATGTATAAATATAGAGATACTTATATAAATATAGAGATACATGTATAAATATAGAGATACATGTATAAATATAGATACGTATATAAATATAGAGATACATATATAAATATAGAGATACATGTATAAATATAGAGATACATGTATAAATATAGAGATACTTATATAAATATAGAGATACTTATATAAATATAGAGATACATGTATAAATATAGAGATACATGTATAAATATGTATAAATATAGATACATGTATAAATATAGAGATACGTATATAAATATAGAGATACATATATAAATATAGAGATACATGTATAATATAGAGATACGTATATAAATATAGAATACATATATAAATATATGAGATACATGTATAAATATAGAGATACATGTATAAATATAGAGATACTTATATAAATATAGAGATACATGTATAAATATAGAGATACTTATATTAAATATAGATACATGTATAAATATAGAGATACATGTATAAATATAGAGATACATATATAAATATAGAGATACTTATATAAATATAGAGATACATGTATAAATATAGAGATACTTATATAAATACTAGAGATACATGTATAAATATAGAGATACATATATAAATATAGATACAATGTATAAATATAGAGATACGTATATAAATATAGAGATACATGTATAAATATAGAGATACATGTATAAATATAGAGATACTTATATAAATATAGAGATACTTATATAAATATAGAGATACATGTATAAATATAGAGATACATGTATAAATATAGGATACTTATATAAATATAGAGATACTTATATAAATATAGAGATACATGTATAAATATAGAGATACATGTATAAATCTAGAGATACATGTATAAATATAGATACATATATAAATATAGAGATAAGTATATAAATATAAGATACTTATATAAATATAGAGATACATGTATAAATATAGAGATACATATATAATATAGAGATACATATATAAATATAGAGATACTTATATAAAAATAGAGATACATGTATAAATATAGAGATACTTATATAAATATAGAGGATACATGTATAAATATAGAGATACATATATAAATATAGAGATACTTATATAAATATAGAGATACATGTATAAATATAGAGATACGTATATAAATATAGAGATACATGTATAAATATAGAGATACGTGTATAAATATAGAGGATACATGTATAAATATAGAGATACTTATATAAATATAGAGATACATGTATAAATATAGAGATACTTATATAAATATAGATACATATATAAATATAGAGATACATGTATAAATATAGAGATACGTGTATAAATATAGAGATACATGTATAAATATAGAGATACATGTATAAATATAGAGATACATGTATAAATATAGAGATACGTGTATAAATATAGAGATACATGTATAAATATAGAGATACTTATATAAATATAGAGATACATGTATAAATATAGAGATACTTATATAAATATAGATACATATATAAATATAGAGATACATGTATAAATATAGAGATACGTGTATAAATATAGAGATACATGTATAAATATAGAGATACATGTATAAATATAGAGATACATGTATAAATATAGAGATACTTATATAAATATAGAGATACTTATATAAATATAGAGATACATGTATAAATATAGAGATACGTATATATATATAGAGATACGTATATAAATATAGAGATACATGTATAAATATAGATACATGTATAAATATAGAGATACTTATATAAATATAGAGATACGTATATAAATATAGATACATGTATAAATATAGAGATGCGTATATAAATATAGATACATGTATAAATATAGAGATACGTATATAAATATAGAGATACATATATAAATATAGATACATGTATAAATATAGATACATGTATAAATATAGATACATGTATAAATATAGATACATGTATAAATATAGAGATACATGTATAAATATAGAGATACATGTATAAATATAGAGATACTTATATAAATATAGAGATACATGTATAAATATAGAGATACTTATATAAATATAGATACATATATAAATATAGATACATGTATAAATATAGAGATACGTATATAAATATAGAGATACATATATAAATATAGATACATATATAAATATAGATACATGTATAAATATAGAGATACGTATATAAAAATAGAGATACATGTATAAAATATAGATACATGTATAAATATAGAGATACGTATATAAATAGATAGACCATGTATAAATATAGAGATGCGTATATAAATATAGATACATGTATAAATATAGAGATACGTATATAAATATAGAGATACATATATAAATATAGATACATGTATAAATATAGATACATGTATAAATATAGATACATGTATAAATATAGAGATACGTATATAAATATAGATACATGTATAAATATAGAGATACGTATATAAATATAGATACATGTATAAATATATAGATACATATATAAATATAGATACATGTATAAATATAGATACATGTATAAATATAGATACATATATAAATATAGATACATGTATAAATATAGAGATACGTATATAAATATAGAGATACATATATAAATATAGATACATATATAAATATAGATACATGTATAAATATAGAGATACATGTATAAATATAGAGATACATATATAAATATAGATACATGTATAAATATAGATACATATATAAATATAGATACATGTATAAATATAGAGATACGTATATAAATATAGAGATACATGTATAAATATAGATACATATATAAATATAGAGATACGTATATAAATATAGAGATACATGTATAAATATATAGATACATATATAAATATAGATACATGTATAAATATAGATACATATATAAATATAGATACATGTATAAATATAGAGATACGTATATAAATATAGATACATGTATAAATATAGAGATACGTATATAAATATAGAGATACATATATAAATATAGATACATATATAAATATAGATACATGTATAAATATAGAGATACGTATATAAATATAGAGATACATATATAAATATAGATATACATGTATAAATATAGATACATGTATAAATATAGAGATACGTATATAAATATAGATACATGTATAAATATAGAGATACGTATATAAATATAGATACATGTATAAATATAGATACATGTATAAATATAGAGATACGTATATAAATAGAGATACGTATATAAATATAGATACATGTATAAATATAGAGATACATGTATAAATATAGAGATACATGTATAAATATAGAGATACTTATATAAATATAGAGATACATGTATAAATATAGAGATACGTATATAAATATAGAGATACATGTATAAATATAGAGATACGTGTATAAATATAGAGATACATGTATAAATATAGAGATACGTGTATAAATATAGAGATACATGTATAAATATAGAGATACGTATATAAATATAGAGATACTTATATAAATATAGAGATACGTATATAAATATAGAGATACGTATATAAATATAGAGATACGTATATAAATATAGAGATACATATATAAATATAGAGATACATGTATAAATATAGAGATACATGTATAAATATAGATACATATATAAATATAGAGATACATGTATAAATATAGAGATACTTATATAAATATAGAGATACATGTATAAATATAGAGATACTTATATAAATATAGATACATATATAAATATAGAGATACATGTATAAATATAGAGATACATGTATAAATATAGAGATACTTATATAAATATAGAGATACATGTATAAATATAGAGATACTTATATAAATATAGATACATGTATAAATATAGAGATACATGTATAAATATAGAGATACATATATAAATATAGAGATACTTATATAAATATAGAGATACATATATAAATATAGAGATACGTATATAAATATAGATACATGTATAAATATAGAGATACATATATAAATATAGAGATACATGTATAAATATAGAGATACGTATATAAATATAGAGATACATGTATAAATATAGATACATATATAAATATAGAGATACGTATATAAATATAGATACATGTATAAATATAGAGATACATATATAAATATAGAGATACATGTATAAATATAGAGATACATGTATAAATATAGAGATACGTATATAAATATAGAGATACATGTATAAATATAGATACATGTATAAATATAGAGATACGTATATAAATATAGAGATACATGTATAAATATAGAGATACGTATATAAATATAGATACATATATAAATATAGATACATATATAAATATAGAGATACATATATAAATATAGATACATGTATAAATATAGATACATGTATAAATATAGATACATGTATAAATATAGAGATACATATATAAATATAGATACATGTATAAATATAGAGATACGTATATAAATATAGAGATACATGTATAAATATAGAGATACATGTATAAATATAGAGATACTTATATAAATATAGAGATACTTATATAAATATAGAGATACATGTATAAATATAGAGATACATGTATAAATATAGAGATACTTATATAAATATAGAGATACTTATATAAATATAGAGATACATGTATAAATATAGAGATACATGTATAAATATAGAGATACATATATAAATATAGAGATACTTATATAAATATAGAGATACATGTATAAATATAGAGATACATGTATAAATATAGAGATACTTATATAAATATAGAGATACATGTATAAATATAGAGATACATATATAAATATAGATACATGTATAAATATAGAGATACGTGTATAAATATAGAGATACATGTATAAATATAGATACATGTATAAATATAGAGATACATATATAAATATAGATACATGTATAAATATAGAGATACATATATAAATATAGATACATGTATAAATATAGAGATACGTATATAAATATAGAGATACATGTATAAATATAGAGATACAGGTATAAATATAGAGATACGTGTATAAATATAGATACATGTATAAATATAGAGATACAGGTATAAATATAGAGATACATGTATAAATATAGAGATACTTATATAAATATAGAGATACTTATATAAATATAGAGATACATGTATAAATATAGAGATACGTATATAAATATAGAGATACGTATATAAATATAGAGATACATGTATAAATATAGATACATGTATAAATATAGAGATACTTATATAAATATAGAGATACGTATATAAATATAGATACATGTATAAATATAGAGATGCGTATATAAATATAGATACATGTATAAATATAGAGATACTTATATAAATATAGAGATACATGTATAAATATAGAGATACTTATATAAATATAGATACATATATAAATATAGATACATGTATAAATATAGAGATACGTATATAAATATAGAGATACATATATAAATATAGATACATATATAAATATAGATACATGTATAAATATAGAGATACATGTATAAATATAGAGATACTTATATAAATATAGATACATATATAAATATAGATACATGTATAAATATAGAGATACTTATATAAATATAGAGATACATGTATAAATATAGATACATATATAAATATAGATACATGTATAAATATAGAGATACATATATAAATATAGAGATACGTATATAAATATAGAGATACATATATAAATATAGATACATATATAAATATAGATACATGTATAAATATAGAGATACATGTATAAATATAGAGATACATATATAAATATAGATACATATATAAATATAGAGATACGTATATAAATATAGAGATACATGTATAAATATAGAGATACATATATAAATATAGATACATGTATAAATATAGAGATACATATATAAATATAGAGATACATGTATAAATATAGAGATACATGTATAAATATAGAGATACTTATATAAATATAGAGATACATATATAAATATAGATATACATGTATAAATATAGATACATGTATAAATATAGAGATACGTATATAAATATAGATACATGTATAAATATAGAGATACTTATATAAATATAGATACATGTATAAATATAGATACATGTATAAATATAGAGATACGTATATAAATAGAGATACGTATATAAATATAGATACATGTATAAATATAGAGATACATGTATAAATATAGAGATACGTATATAAATATAGATACATGTATAAATATAGATACATGTATAAATATAGAGATACGTATATAAATAGAGATACGTATATAAATATAGATACATGTATAAATATAGAGATACATGTATAAATATAGATATACATGTATAAATATAGAGATACTTATATAAATATAGAGATACATGTATAAATATAGAGATACATGTATAAATATAGATACATGTATAAATATAGATACATGTATAAATATAGAGATACGTATATAAATAGAGATACGTATATAAATATAGATACATGTATAAATATAGAGATACGTATATAAATATAGAGATACATATATAAATATAGAGATACATGTATAAATATAGAGATACTTATATAAATATAGAGATACATGTATAAATATAGAGATACTTATATAAATATAGAGATACATATATAAATATAGAGATAAGTATATAAATATAGATACATGTATAAATATAGAGATACATGTATAAATATAGATATACATGTATAAATATAGAGATACATGTATAAATATAGAGATACTTATATAAATATAGAGATACGTATATAAATATAGAGATACATGTATAAATATAGAGATACGTATATAAATATAGATACATGTATAAATATAGAGATACATATATAAATATAGAGATACTTATATAAATATAGAGATACATGTATAAATATAGAGATACTTATATAAATATAGAGATACATATATAAATATAGAGATAAGTATATAAATATAGATACATGTATAAATATAGAGATACGTATATAAATATAGATACATGTATAAATATAGATACATGTATAAATATAGAGATACGTATATAAATAGAGATACGTATATAAATAGAGATACATGTATAAATATAGATACATGTATAAATATAGAGATACATGTATAAATATAGAGATACATATATAAATATAGATATACATATATAAATATAGAGATACATGTATAAATATAGAGATACATATATAAATATAGAGATAAGTATATAAATATAGAGATACATGTATAAATATAGAGATACTTATATAAATATAGATACATGTATAAATATAGAGATACGTGTATAAATATAGAGATACATGTATAAATATAGATACATGTATAAATATAGAGATACATATATAAATATAGAGATACTTATATAAATATAGAGATACATATATAAATATAGAGATACATGTATAAATATAGATACATGTATAAATATAGAGATACGTATATAAATATAGAGATACATGTATAAATATAGATACATGTATAAATATAGAGATAAGTATATAAATATAGATACATGTATAAATATAGATATACATATATAAATATAGAGATACATATATAAATATAGAGATACATATATAAATATAGAGATAGGTATATAAATATAGATACATGTATAAATATAGAGATACGTATATAAATATAGATACATGTATAAATATAGAGATACATATATAAATATAGAGATACTTATATAAATATAGAGATACATATATAAATATAGAGATAGGTATATAAATATAGATACATGTATAAATATAGAGATACGTATATAAATATAGATACATGTATAAATATAGAGATATGTATATAAATATAGAGATACATGTATAAATATAGATACATATATAAATATAGAGATACTTATATAAATATAGATACATGTATAAATATAGAGATACATGTATAAATATAGATACATGTATAAATATAGAGATACGTATATAAATATAGAGATACGTATATAAATATAGAGATACATGTATAAATATAGATACATGTATAAATATAGATACATGTATAAATATAGATACATGTATAAATATAGATACATGTATAAATATAGAGATACGTATATAAATATAGAGATACGTATATAAATATAGATACATATATAAATATAGAGATACTTATATAAATATAGATACATGTATAAATATAGATACATGTATAAATATAGAGATACGTATATAAATATAGAGATACATGTATAAATATAGAGATACATGTATAAATATAGAGATACGTGTATAAATATAGATATACATGTATAAATATAGATATACATGTATAAATATAGAGATACTTATATAAATATAGAGATACGTATATAAATATAGATACATGTATAAATATAGAGATATGTATATAAATATAGAGATACATGTATAAATATAGATACATATATAAATATAGAGATACTTATATAAATATAGATACATGTATAAATATAGATATACATATATAAATATAGATACATGTATAAATATAGAGATACATGTATAAATATAGAGACATGTATAAATATAGAGATACTTATATAAATATAGAGATACATGTATAAATATAGAGATACATGTATAAATATAGATACATATATAAATATAGAGATACGTATATAAATATAGAGATACATATATAAATATAGATACATGTATAAATATAGAGATACGTATATAAATATAGAGATACATGTATAAATATAGAGATACTTATATAAATATAGAGATACATGTATAAATATAGAGATACGTATATAAATATAGAGATACATGTATAAATATAGAGATACATGTATAAATATAGAGATAAGTATATAAATATAAAGATACTTATATAAATATAGAGATACGTATATAAATATAGAGATACATATATAAATATAGATACATGTATAAATATAGAGATACATGTATAAATATAGAGACATGTATAAATATAGAGATACATATATAAATATAGAGATAAGTATATAAATATAGATACATGTATAAATATAGAGATACGTATATAAATATAGATACATGTATAAATATAGATACATGTATAAATATAGAGATACGTATATAAATAGAGATACGTATATAAATAGAGATACATGTATAAATATAGATACATGTATAAATATAGAGATACATGTATAAATATAGAGATACTTATATAAATATAGAGATACATGTATAAATATAGAGATACATATATAAATATAGAGATAAGTATATAAATATAGAGATACATGTATAAATATAGAGATACTTATATAAATATAGATACATGTATAAATATAGAGATACGTGTATAAATATAGAGATACATGTATAAATATAGATACATGTATAAATATAGAGATACATATATAAATATAGAGATACTTATATAAATATAGAGATACATATATAAATATAGAGATACATGTATAAATATAGATACATGTATAAATATAGAGATACGTATATAAATATAGAGATACATGTATAAATATAGATACATGTATAAATATAGAGATAAGTATATAAATATAGATACATGTATAAATATAGATATACATATATAAATATAGAGATACATATATAAATATAGAGATACATATATAAATATAGAGATAGGTATATAAATATAGATACATGTATAAATATAGAGATACGTATATAAATATAGATACATGTATAAATATAGAGATACGTATATAAATATAGAGATACATGTATAAATATAGAGATACATGTATAAATATAGAGATACATATATAAATATAGAGATACTTATATAAATATAGAGATACATATATAAATATAGAGATAGGTATATAAATATAGATACATGTATAAATATAGAGATACGTATATAAATATAGATACATGTATAAATATAGAGATATGTATATAAATATAGAGATACATGTATAAATATAGATACATATATAAATATAGAGATACTTATATAAATATAGATACATGTATAAATATAGAGATACATGTATAAATATAGATACATGTATAAATATAGAGATACGTATATAAATATAGAGATACATATATGAATATAGAGATACATATATAAATATAGATATACATATATAAATATAGAGATACATGTATAAATATAGAGATACATATATAAATATAGAGATAAGTATATAAATATAGAGATACATGTATAAATATAGAGATACTTATATAAATATAGATACATGTATAAATATAGAGATACGTGTATAAATATAGAGATACATGTATAAATATAGATACATGTATAAATATAGAGATACATATATAAATATAGAGATACTTATATAAATATAGAGATACATATATAAATATAGAGATACATGTATAAATATAGATACATGTATAAATATAGAGATACGTATATAAATATAGAGATACATGTATAAATATAGATACATGTATAAATATAGAGATAAGTATATAAATATAGATACATGTATAAATATAGATATACATATATAAATATAGAGATACATATATAAATATAGAGATACATATATAAATATAGAGATAGGTATATAAATATAGATACATGTATAAATATAGAGATACGTATATAAATATAGATACATGTATAAATATAGAGATACGTATATAAATATAGAGATACATGTATAAATATAGAGATACATGTATAAATATAGAGATACATATATAAATATAGAGATACTTATATAAATATAGAGATACATATATAAATATAGAGATAGGTATATAAATATAGATACATGTATAAATATAGAGATACGTATATAAATATAGATACATGTATAAATATAGAGATATGTATATAAATATAGAGATACATGTATAAATATAGATACATATATAAATATAGAGATACTTATATAAATATAGATACATGTATAAATATAGAGATACATGTATAAATATAGATACATGTATAAATATAGAGATACGTATATAAATATAGAGATACATGTATAAATATAGAGATACTTATATAAATATAGATACATGTATAAATATAGATACATGTATAAATATAGATACATGTATAAATATAGATACATGTATAAATATAGATACATGTATAAATATAGAGATACGTGTATAAATATAGAGATACATGTATAAATATAGAGATACGTATATAAATATAGAGATACATGTATAAATA
Source organism: Ostrea edulis (assembly GCF_947568905.1). Lineage (NCBI taxonomy): Eukaryota > Metazoa > Mollusca > Bivalvia > Ostreida > Ostreidae > Ostrea > Ostrea edulis. Next base: position 78,030,891 of record NC_079166.1, on the reverse strand, counting down.
TAGATACATGTATAAATATAGATACATGTATAAATATAGATACATGTATAAATATAGATACATGTATAAATATAGAGATACGTATATAAATATAGAGATACGTATATAAATATAGATACATATATAAATATAGAGATACTTATATAAATATAGATACATGTATAAATATAGATACATGTATAAATATAGAGATACGTATATAAATATAGAGATACATGTATAAATATAGAGATACATGTATAAATATAGAGATACTTATATAAATATAGAGATACATGTATAAATATAGAGATACATGTATAAATATAGAGATACGTATATAAATATAGAGATACGTATATAAATATAGATACATGTATAAATATAGAGATATGTATATAAATATAGAGATACATGTATAAATATAGATACATATATAAATATAGAGATACTTATATAAATATAGATACATGTATAAATATAGATATACATATATAAATATAGATACATGTATAAATATAGAGATACATGTATAAATATAGAGACATGTATAAATATAGAGATACTTATATAAATATAGAGATACATGTATAAATATAGAGATACGTATATAAATATAGAGATACATGTATAAATATAGATACATATATAAATATAGAGATACGTATATAAATATAGAGATACATATATAAATATAGATACATGTATAAATATAGAGATACGTATATAAATATAGAGATACATGTATAAATATAGAGATACTTATATAAATATAGAGATACATGTATAAATATAGAGATACGTATATAAATATAGAGATACATGTATAAATATAGAGATACTTATATAAATATAGAGATACATATATAAATAGAGATACATGTATAAATATAGAGATAAGTATATAAATATAAAGATACTTATATAAATATAGAGATACGTATATAAATATAGAGATACATATATAAATATAGATACATGTATAAATATAGAGATACATGTATAAATATAGAGACATGTATAAATATAGAGATACATATATAAATATAGAGATACGTATATAAATATAGAGATACATATATAAATATAGAGATACGTATATAAATATAGAGATACTTATATAAATATAGATACATGTATAAATATAGAGATACATGTATAAATATAGATATATGTATAAATATAGAGATACGTATATAAATATAGAGATACGTATATAAATATAGAGATACATATATAAATATAGATACATATATAAATATAGAGATACGTATATAAATATAGAGATACATATATAAATATAGATACATATATAAATATAGAGATACGTATATAAATATAGATACATGTATAAATATAGAGATACATATATAAATATAGAGATACATATATAAATATAGAGATACTTATATAAATATAGAGATACATGTATAAATATAGAGATACATATATAAATATAGAGATACATGTATAAATATAGAGATACTTATATAAATATAGAGATACATGTATAAATATAGAGATACATATATAAATATAGAGATACATATATAAATATAGATACATATATAAATATAGATACATGTATAAATATAGAGATACTTATATAAATATAGAGATACGTATATAAATATAGATACATATATAAATATAGAGATACATGTATAAATATAGAGATACATGTATAAATATAGAGATACGTGTATAAATATAGATACATATATTAATATAGAGATACATATATAAATATAGATACATGTATAAATATAGAGATACTTATATAAATATAGAGATACATATATAAATATAGAGATACATATATAAATATAGATACATATATTAATATAGAGATACATATATAAATATAGATACATGTATAAATATAGAGATACTTATATAAATATAGAGATACGTATATAAATATAGAGATACATATATAAATATAGATACATGTATAAATATAGAGATACATGTATAAATATAGATACATGTATAAATATAGAGATACTTATATAAATATAGAGATACATGTATAAATATAGATATACGTATATAAATATAGAGATACATATATAAATATAGATATACATGTATAAATATAGAGATACTTATATAAATATAGAGATACGTATATAAATATAGAGATACATGTATAAATATAGAGATACTTATATAAATATAGATACATGTATAAATATAGAGATACTTATATAAATATAGAGATACTTATATAAATATAGAGATACGTATATAAATATAGAGATACATGTATAAATATAGAGATACATGTATAAATATAGAGATACGTATATAAATATAGAGATACATGTATAAATATAGATACATGTATAAATATAGAGATACATATATAAATATAGATACATGTATAAATATAGAGATACGTATATAAATATAGAGATACTTATATAAATATAGAGATACTTATATAAATATAGAGATACGTATATAAATATAGAGATACATGTATAAATATAGAGATACATGTATAAATATAGATATACATATATAAATATAGATACATGTATAAATATAGAGATACATATATAAATATAGATACATGTATAAATATAGATACATGTATAAATATAGATACATGTATAAATATAGAGATACGTATATAAATATAGAGATACGTATATAAATATAGATACATGTATAAATATAGAGATACATGTATAAATATAGAGATACTTATATAAATATAGAGATACATGTATAAATATAGAGATACGTATATAAATATAGAGATACTTATATAAATATAGAGATACATGTATAAATATAGAGATACATGTATAAATATAGATACATGTATAAATATAGATATATGTATAAATATAGAGATACATATATAAATATAGAGATACTTATATAAATATAGAGATACATGTATAAATATAGAGATACATGTATAAATATAGATATACATGTATAAATATAGATACATGTATAAATATAGATACATGTATAAATATAGAGATACTTATATAAATATAGAGATACTTATATAAATATAGAGATACATGTATAAATATAGAGATACATGTATAAATATAGAGATACATGTATAAATATAGAGATACGTATATAAATATAGATACATATATAAATATAGAGATACTTATATAAATATAGATACATATATAAATATAGAGATACATGTATAAATATAGAGATACATGTATAAATATAGAGATACATGTATAAATATAGAGATACATGTATAAATATAGAGATACTTATATAAATATAGAGATACTTATATAAATATAGATACATATATAAATATAGAGATACATGTATAAATATAGAGATACATGTATAAATATAGAGATACGTGTATAAATATAGATACATGTATAAATATAGATACATATATAAATATAGAGATACGTGTATAAATATAGATACATGTATAAATATAGATACGTATATAAATATAGAGATACTTATATAAATATAGAGATACATGTATAAATATAGAGATACATGTATAAATATAGAGATACGTATATAAATATAGATACATATATAAATATAGAGATACTTATATAAATATAGATACATATATAAATATAGAGATACATGTATAAATATAGAGATACATGTATAAATATAGAGATACATGTATAAATATAGAGATACATGTATAAATATAGAGATACTTATATAAATATAGAGATACTTATATAAATATAGATACATATATAAATATAGAGATACATGTATAAATATAGAGATACATGTATAAATATAGAGATACGTGTATAAATATAGATACATGTATAAATATAGATACATATATAAATATAGAGATACGTGTATAAATATAGATACATGTATAAATATAGATACGTATATAAATATAGAGATACTTATATAAATATAGAGATACATGTATAAATATAGAGATACATGTATAAATATAGATACATGTATAAATATAGATATACATATATAAATATAGAGATACATATATAAATATAGATATACATGTATAAATATAGAGATACATGTATAAATATAGAGATACATATATAAATATAGATATACATGTATAAATATAGAGATACATGTATAAATATAGAGATACATGTATAAATATAGAGATACATGTATAAATATAGAGATACATGTATAAATATAGAGATACATGTATAAATATAGATACATATATAAATATAGAGATACGTATATAAATATAGATATACATGTATAAATATAGAGATACATGTATAAATATAGAGATACTTATATAAATATAGAGATACATGTATAAATATAGAGATACATGTATAAATATAGAGATACATATATAAATATAGATACATATATAAATATAGAGATACGTATATAAATATAGATATACATGTATAAATATAGAGATACATGTATAAATATAGAGATACGTATATAAATATAGAGATACATGTATAAATATAGAGATACATGTATAAATATAGATACGTATATAAATATAGATATACATGTATAAATATAGATACATGTATAAATATAGATACATATATAAATATAGAGATACATGTATAAATATAGAGATACTTATATAAATATAGATACATATATAAATATAGAGATACATGTATAAATATAGAGATACATGTATAAATATAGAGATACTTATATAAATATAGAGATACATCAGAGTTCCCGAAACGCGTCGGTCCATCGGGCATCCCCGATAAATTTTGAATGGGGCCGGCAAAATCCAAATTTTATCGGTCAAAATGTCCGGCAGATTTTATGGACTATTTTGAAATTTAAAAACATCTGAACAAATATAACTAAATGTAATAGTCATTTTATTAGTTACAAAAAATAAGTATTAATTAAAAGTGGAGGGAAAAGCCAAACAAACGCGTAGTTTTATTTTTTTAATCCGGATAAATTCGCGGGTTCTTTTTTTTACACACGTACGACAATTTCCTATTGGAGTTGACCAACATTGGGCATGTGGCCGATAAAGTGGAATTCGGGTGCCACAGGTACTAAAAGAAAAGAAAAAGACGGTCAGAAAGACAATGATGGGGGAAATAAATTATTAGTCCGATCTATGTTAATTTTATCTCTTTTTATTTAAAACAACAATGTCCGGTAAATTTCACAATTGTCCGTTAAATTTTGAATATTTACCGGACAATTGTCCTACAGATTTTTTACTAGTTTCGGGAACTCTGATACATATATAAATATAGAGATACATGTATAAATATAGATACATGTATAAATATAGAGATACTTATATAAATATAGAGATACATGTATAAATATAGAGATACGTATATAAATATAGAGATACATATATAAATATAGATATACATGTATAAATATAGAGATACGTATATAAATATAGAGATACTTATATAAATATAGAGATACATGTATAAATATAGAGATACGTATATAAATATAGAGATACATATATAAATATAGATATACATGTATAAATATAGAGATACTTATATAAATATAGAGATACGTATATAAAAATAGAGATACATGTATAAATATAGATACATGTATAAATATAGAGATACGTATATAAATATAGAGATACATGTATAAATATAGAGATACGTATATAAATATAGATACATATATAAATATAGATATACATGTATAAATATAGAGATACGTATATAAATATAGAGATACGTATATAAATATAGAGATACTTATATAAATATAGAGATACGTATATAAATATAGAGATACATATATAAATATAGAGATACTTATATAAATATAGAGATACATGTATAAATATAGAGATACATATATAAATATAGAGATACTTATATAAATATAGAGATACGTATATAAATATAGAGATACGTGTATAAATATAGAGATACATGTATAAATATAGATACGTATATAAATATAGAGATACATATATAAATATAGATACATGTATAAATATAGATACGTATATAAATATAGATACATGTATAAATATAGATACATGTATAAATATAGATACATGTATAAATATAGATACATGTATAAATATAGATACATGTATAAATAGAGATACATGTATAAATATAGAGATACATGTATAAATATAGAGATACATGTATAAATATAGAGATACATATATAAATATAGAGATACGTATATAAATATAGAGATACATGTATAAATATAGAGATACTTATATAAATATAGAGATACATATATAAATATAGAGATACGTATATAAATATAGAGATACTTATATAAATATAGAGATACGTATATAAATATATAAATATAGAGATACGTATATAAATATAGAGATACATATATAAATATATAAATATAGAGATACGTATATAAATATAGAGATACGTGTATAAATATAGAGATACATATATAAATATAGAGATACGTATATAAATATAGAGATACATGTATAAATATAGAGATACAGGTATAAATATAGATACATGTATAAATATAGAGATACATGTATAAATATAGAGATACATGTATAAATATAGATATACATGTATAAATATAGAGATACATATATAAATATAGAGATACTTATATAAATATAGAGATACGTATATAAATATAGAGATACTTATATAAATATAGAGATACGTATATAAATATAGATACATGTATAAATATAGAGATACTTATATAAATATAGAGATACTTATATAAATATAGAGATACATGTATAAATATAGAGATACATGTATAAATATAGATATACATGTATAAATATAGAGATACATATATAAATATAGAGATACTTATATAAATATAGAGATACATGTATAAATATAGAGATACTTATATAAATATAGAGATACTTATATAAATATAGAGATACATGTATAAATATAGAGATACATGTATAAATATAGAGATACATGTATAAATATAGAGATACGTATATAAATATAGAGATACGTGTATAAATATAGAGATACATGTATAAATATAGAGATACTTATATAAATATAGAGATACATGTATAAATATAGAGATACTTATATAAATATAGAGATACTTATATAAATATAGAGATACATGTATAAATATAGAGATACATGTATAAATATAGAGATACATGTATAAATATAGAGATACTTATATAAATATAGATACATGTATAAATATAGAGATACTTATATAAATATAGAGATACTTATATAAATATAGATACATATATAAATATAGATACATGTATAAATATAGAGATACTTATATAAATATAGAGATACGTATATAAATATAGATACATATATAAATATAGAGATACGTATATAAATATAGATACATGTATAAATATAGATACATGTATAAATATAGAGATACATATATAAATATAGAGATATATGTATAAATATAGAGATACTTATATAAATATAGAGATACATATATAAATATAGATACATGTATAAATGTAGTGATAAAATAGAGGATCGTAAGAAAGAAAATTACAAAGAGGGAGAGAAGGACGAAATAAATAAATAGAAAGAGATACAGAGAGGGGCAGAGAGAGAGAGAGAGAGAGAGAGAGAGAGAGAGAGAGAAAGAGAGAGAGAGAGAAAGAGACAAAGAGAAAGAGAGGTAGAGATAGAATGAAAGAGAGAGATAGAGATAGAAAGAAAGATCAGATACATAGAGGGATAGAGAGAAAGACAAAGAAAGGTAGAAGAGAGAGAGAAGGGGACAGAAAGAACTCAATGAAAAGTCATAATTCCTTATAATTCGTGTTGAAGAAACTAACACACGTTAACACTAATGTGCACTAAACTTTACAGTTTTCTGTCTTTGGTTTTTTGTTGCTGTAGATTATTGGAAAATTTTAATAAAGGGAGACGCATGGTCTCTTGAAATTATGAAATAGTGTTTATTAAAATGCACCTGAGTCTGAATGAGTTTTATCGCTAATAACGGGAACAATGCCAGCGGCAAGTTAACGTTGTGTAATGTGTTTGTACTTTAAGTAAATTGTGGAGATTGTTGCGTATTGGTATATAGACTTGAAAAACAGTAATATAGAAGTTTTATAAAGAAAACTCACATCGATATGAAATAAACGCATTTACTGCATTATTCGTAGTATACGCTGTACGTATGTAGCTATTATTATACAAAATCACAGTCACATGACACATCTACCGAAAAAAAGATGAAAACAATTTTATCTCTTTTTCGATCTCATTGTCACTACAAAAAGTGACTACTGAGGTAAAAATGAGGTGAAGGTCATACATATAGGCATCGGAAAGGTCAAGGTCGATCAGATGATTTCTATAGATTACATTTGGTAGACAGCGTTTTGATTTAAATACTTTGCGTGATAGCGTGGAGGATCTAATTTTTTTTTTTTTTTTTAAATCTCCTCCATTTATGTATGTCTTGTTTGCGATGATAACGTTTGACAATATCGGAGATGCATTGTATTAAATTTGACTAAAATTACCCCTTTCTACGCAAATCTTTGATATTTCACATTATTCTACATGTTACAGTATATCATGAATACGGAAAGTCGACCAATAACCTTTGACCTCGACAATTAGGCCAAGAATAGAAAAAGAATAAGTTTCTAGATAAAGTTTATGTACACACACACACACACACACACACACACACACACACACACACACACACACATATATATATATATATATATATATATATATATATATTAGCAAATGACATGTAATAATAAATCCATATCAAACGTACAAATTGTGTTCTTATTTGTCGCTGAATCTTAGTCATATTTCGCGTGATATTCTTTGAATCTGTACAGGTAGACGATGATCCGTCCGAACACATATGTAATAAACAAGAAGAAATTACTTAAAATAGTTTATAAACTGTTCACCACTACCGCCAAATGTCATTGAAAAACCCCAAAGTTTACATAGGATTTAAAATACGAGCTTCAAGGTTTGTTGTTCGATCTCGATAAAGAGAGTTGATAACCATCTTGAATGAAAATTCCCAACTTCTCTCGATTCATTGTAATTTTTCAATTAAGACTTTTATCGACATGTTATTCAATATCATAATGAATGCAGTAGTACGCTTTAGAAACTGTCATTAATGATTCAGAACCCTGTCCAATTTCTGAAACGCATTGCGTAATAAACGGGCAATACCAATGCACGCTTAATATCCAAAAGCAATATATAATATTATTAGTTCATTAAATCTAATTACGTTCTATATATATATATCACAGAAAAAACACATGGAATATTTTCCTCAATCAAGCTCAAATTCTAATAATGTGACCCCCCAATGTGTTCCGCATCGTTTCTCCAATTTACTAGTTAATTTCTGGAGCATGTTTGCGCCTTCTGATGTAATATGAGCACATTGACCTCCTACGGAGACAGTCGTTATTATTATCTATTCTCTCTTGCTCACGTATATCAAAATCGCTCCAATTGAAACCCGTATTCTCAAATTTCTCTCTGGAAGAAGTTCTACAAGTAATTGTAAATGGCTTTTAAAAAAAATATGTTGGATAGGTTCTTTAATCAATTAAGACCGTCTCTGAAGCATGGGCTATCTACCTTCTGTTGGCGCTTCTTAAGGGTTAAATTCCACCGCCAGTGACTCTGGAGATTTATTTCAAGCCTCGTCACAAGAGGAACGCCTTCTAACCCGTGTGCGGTTTCCATGAATAGGATTTTATTCGCCTTGATACCTGGTAAAGATTTCGTTGTATACGAAGTAAACTCCGTGAGAATCTCCCGGGAGCCATCGCTGTGCAGCGTGACAATTGCCTCGGTAAAGAGTGTGCTGTTATATATGCAGGATTTTAAAGTAATGGTAGTCCACACCGGAAACTCGTAATTGATGGCAGACACAAAAATACATTTTTCCCCATTGACATAAGGAAGTTTTAATGCATCAACGAAACTCATTGATATCCAGCGACATTGTTGGCTTGCTGTGTACACGTTTGGAGACATTGTCGAGGGAAAATATCACAACGGAATAAAATCCGATTAGATCAATTGCTTTTGAATTGGAAATCCCCAGTTCTAGATAAAGTCGACATGTAAACGGTCCACGTGGTAAAGAGAAGATCAATCGTTTGTTTTCCGTGGGGAGTCGTTAACCTTGTATAGAGGTGGGGACTCATTGTACGGAGATTTCACGTTGTGATTGATAATACATTGTAAGTAGTGAATATATAATACAACTACGAAATTCCATTGGATGCGAGATACACGAGAGTACCTTTAGATTTTGTTTAAAACATGGGTGCAGGTGTTTCCCGCCACGGTCAAGTGAGACGAAAGGTGCAGGCCGTTAACGCATTCGAGGACGCCGGGAAGCGTCACAGGCGAAAGAACGTCAAGAAAGGCGGTGATGTCGCCTTGGATAGTATGACGTCACCAGAACGGACCTCTTGTACTACATCTCATTGGCTGAGAATTAAGGAAAGGAGCATTTCTAAGACAGAGCTGGAATCTAGATCCGCCCTTAGACTCAGTGATTTCAATAAAGTAGTGCGAAAACGAACCTTAGAGAAAGAAGACGATGTGCCAATCACCATACCATATGTTTCAAATGAAAAGGTATGTAACGAAGAGGCCACGAAAGCCTGTGATTTCTGAGGCCAGTGAATTAGAGGGTGGGGATCACTCAGAAAACTCTTAATGAATTTAGCTCAAAGATAAAATAAAGAAGAATTGAAGCATTTCATAAATAGCAAGAATAAATTGTGTAATAGTGCATGTAAAACCTAGAAAGTGTAGTCTATAGCGGAAATCCTAACGGGTAAAATATACAGCGTTAATCTAACGAGTAAAACCTTTAAAGTATAGTCTAGAGTGTAAAATCTAACGAGTAAATCCTACAAAGTATAGTCTAGAGTGTAAAATCTAACGAGTAAATCCTACAAAGTATAGTCTAGAGTGTAAAATCTAACGAGTAAATCCTACAAAGTATAGTCTAGAGTGTAAAATCTAACGAGTAAATCCTACAAAGTATAGTCTAGAGTGTAAAATCTAACGAGTAAATCCTACAAAGTATAGTCTAGAGTGTAAAATCTAACGAGTAAATCCTACAAAGTATAGTCTAGAGTGTAAAACCTAACGGGTAAAACCCGGAGTTTAAAACCTAGAAATATAGTCTATAGAGTAAAATCTAACGGGTAAAACGTAGAAAGTAGAGTGTAAAATCTAACGGGTAAAACCTAACGAGTAAAACTTAGAAAGTATAGATCTAACGGGTAAAACCCAGAGTGTCAAACGTAAAGAGTATTACATGTACATATAGCGTAAAACCTAACAGGTAAAAGCTAGACGGTAAAAGCCTATCTATAACGCTGTAAGATGAATTTAATACACCATTTGATACGCTCCATGTACATGAGACTTACATCAATTAATCAGCTGTAGCCCGTGTGTGTATATATACAACGCTTTATAGTTTCACGCGGCCTCAAGTTTTAGACTTTCTAAATGGGTTTGAAATTAGATGTTGAAGGTAAGCTATGGCTTAAACACACTGATACCGCAATAAATTAGGCAAAAGTAAAACTTTATGGAATTCAATGTTGGTTTGGACATATTTTATTGTGTAAACACTCAAAAGGTTAAAAAAAAAACAACCCAGATTTCTATTATCTATACCAGAATTTCATCATTTCGGTGGTCAATAGACTGGTAATCGGTAATTCAATCAACTTCGGGGGTGGGTATTCATTTCCGTGCCCATTTATAATATACAGTATATGTATGGGGGAAAAAGAAGCAAGCATTGCATTTGATGTTTATCTCATTGACCATCAATAACTCTTTGAAATCCATTCATTTTAATGATATTACATAGAGATATTTTGTACAAATCTACACCATGAGAAACTTTTAGTGAGCCTGTTTAACAAGGGGTTTTAAAGGATACTAGCTCTCTCATGATGATTACGTAATATCGTTCTTACCGACTTTTATATTGTCAACTGGTTTCAAGTGTTTAAAATTAAGATCTCTGCATGTACTGAAGGGAGAGAACGTGAGTGTGTGTGTGTGTGTGTGTGTGTGTGTGTGTGTGTGTGTGTGTGTGTGAGAGAGAGAGAGAGAGAGAGAGAGAGAGAGAGAGAGAGAGAGAGCACATCTACAAATAGGAAGTTTAAACAATATTTCTATCGTCCTCATTTCTACACTAACGATTTTAAAATCCCTTCAAATTGATTTTACGCCGTGTATTGCTTTTAAATTTACTTTTGCAATGACGCAGAACAGACATTAATGTATCCTAGCTCCCCACAAAATCTAATTAGACTCGGGAGTAAAGTCATTCTAAAGAATTAATTCTTTCAATTTAGAGTCAAAATGTAAAAGTGCAAACCCCACGGAGAGGTGCAGTGAAATCAGTGCTCGAGAAATAATGAGCTATTTTCTTAGGAATTTAACTCTGTTTGTCGATTTCACCCCTCCCACATTTTTAAGAATCAAATAAAAATACTTCCATTTAGATTTTACAAAATTTAAACGCACCATTCTGTTGTGTTTGTGCAAAAAATACATGAATACAACTTTCCTTGTTTATTCAGAATATTTCCTTATGTATACATTTTCCGGATTGATTTTAGCAATTCGTTCCTTTCGTTATAATTTGTTTCCACATATATTTCATTGACCGCATTGACATTTGTGAAATTTAACTACGATTTGTTATTAAACATGAATTGAAGGGGATGGGTGCTAAGTTATAAGCACTCAGTCAATGACCCTGTAACGCAGTAAAAATGTAGTCCTAACACGAACTGTAATGCCAGGTCAGCACAAACCGCTGTAACGCCAGGCCAGCACAAACTACAGTACAACAAGGCCAGCACAAACTACAGTACAACAAGGCCAGCACAAACTACAGTACCACAAGGCCAGCACAAACTACAGTACAACAAGGCCAGCACAAACCACTGTAACGCCAGGCCAGCACACCTACTGTAACACAAGGCCAACACATGCCACTGTAACACCAGGCCAGCACAAACTACAGTACAACAAGGCCAACACATACCACTGTAACACCAGGCCAGCACAAACTATTGTAACACAAGGCCAGCACAACTACTGTAACACAAGGCCAGCACAAACTACTGTAACACAAGGCCAGCACAAACCACAGTAACACAAGGCCAGCACAAACCACTGAAACACAAGGCCAGCACAAACCACTGAAACACAAGGCCAGCACAACTACTGTAACACAAGGCCAGCACAAACTACTGTAACACAAGGCCAGCACAAACTACTGTAACACAAGGCCAGCACAAACCACAGTAACACAAGGCCAGCACAAACCACTGAAACACAAGGCCAGCACAAACTATAGTACCACAAGACCAGCACAAACCACTGTAACGCCAGGGCAGCACAATCTAGAGGCAGGAGTAAATGATCTAAATGTGTTATTCAAACTTCTAAATGATTTTCCATTGTAAAATGCATGAACATTTAAGTGCATTACACTTACGAGATCTTGAACTTTCCCCTCAGTATCTCTTGAAATATCAAACGTATTTTTAAATGCTGGAGGACAATGCACGTAAGTTTACATGCATATACAATGAGCACGTGATTGATATTTCCACTGTTAATTTATTGTTGTAATATATGTAGACCTAATTCACATGTTCTCTATGAAACATTTCCATGCACCAGAAACGTGTACCTTCACATGTCATCGAAAGAAATCAAAATGAAAGGAGGGATCTCACACAACACCCTACATAACCACATAACCCTCTAGTGTATAGTATCCATTTTCATTCGACACTACTTTATGTAATCCTCATGTTCATTCTAAAGATTGAAATAGATAAATATCATATCACTCTCTGGAGAGAAGAGGTCGATTATGGTGGTTTCAGGTTTAAAAGCGGAGTTATTTTCTCTACAAGGAGACATTTACAACATTTAACTCAGAGAAAATTGCTCGCATTTTTCCGGAGTAGGTTTCTTGTATTTGCATTTTGTATTACTAACAGTGGGGTTAATGTGAATGCGTAATATAAGGATACATAAGACATTATTACTACCCCTGCCCCCCCCCCCCCGTTCATGAAGTGTCTTTGAATTTGACATGGATGACCTGGAAATCGGACACAAGCGTTTTTCAAAAGCAGTCGCGGTAGCCCAGAGGTTAAAGCTTTGCTTAGTAACCAGGGGGTCGTGAGTTTCATCCTTAGTAACCAGAAGGTCATGAGTCCCATCATTAGTAACCAGGAGGTCGTGAGTTCCATCCTTAGTAACCAGGAAGTCGTGAGTGCCATCCTTAGTAACCAGGAAGTCGTGAGTGCCATCCTTAGTAACCAGGAGGTCGTGAGTTCTATCCTTAGTAACCAGGAGGCCTTAGTAACCAGGAAGTCGTGAGTGCCATCCTTAGTAACCAGGAGGTCGTAAGTTCTATCCTTAGTAACCAGGGGGTCGTAAGTTCTATCCTTAGTAACCAGGAGGTCGTGGGTTTTATCCTTAATAACCAGGAAGTCGTGAGTTCCATTATAAGACGCGAACATGGGTAGTGATTGCTCCTTCGCCAAACACTCGGCGTTTAAAAGTGAGAGTCACGGGTCTTTCGGATATGACGTGTAAACGAAAGTGTCATGTCGCGACAGGCGTTGGCACGTTACAGAACCTGTGTTACGGTCTTGGTCGCTGTGGCAGTAGTGTTACGACCCTGGTCGCTGTGACAGTACAGCTGCCGACACGTCAACAGGAGTGAAACATTCTCAAAAGGACGTAAAACAAATATTCAGTCTGATTTTCAAGATTTAAATAACGTAGCTCTATGAAAGTTTGGGATATCTTATGAAATGGATTTTTGCCGCGATATTGAAGACCGCCCTCACCTTTATCCTGGTGAACTGAGAGCGAGCAATAACAGCTTAATATTGAGGCCAGCCCTCACCTGCATCATGGGGAACTGAGAGCGAGCAATAACAGTTTAATATTGAGGCCAGCCCTCACCTTTATCCTGGAGAACTGAGAGCGAGCAATAACAGTTTAATATTGAGGCCAGCCCTCACCTGCATCCAGGGGAACTGAGAGCGAGCAATAACAGCTTAAGATATGATTTACTTTGTACTGTATGTTTAAAATTTTCGAAATCATAAGGATAAATTCTGTATTGTTCACGATAAATCATTTTACACAAAAGCCTTAAACCGCCATTTGCAAATGAAAACATTTCGTATACCAACTTTATCTTGAAAATTAGACCAAGTTTTGTCATTTTGTAACAAAATGTGATGCTTGAATAAAACGTAGTACTGTATTCCGTGAAATGCGTTTCACGTTTATTTTATATTCTACACATATTCTGCAATAAAACACATCAAACTCCCATATGTATTCTGCTCGAGTCCGCATTCCATGTCGTTTTATTTCAATAGAATATTTGTAACCCTGAAAGTGTCATACAAATAGAAAAATGAATGCCTCGCCGAAACGCTGAGTTTTGGTACTGATTTGATTAATTGCTTATTAAGAATTTCGTGATGTTTACCGACCTTCTTAAAGACCTCTCTCTCTCTCTCTCTCTCTCTCTCTCTCTCTCTCTCTGCTTCGTCTTCGGCATTTTTATTTGTTGCAAAGTAAAAATACACATTTGCAAAGGGAACTAGGCTGGACGCCTTGAAGAAGTTCTTTAGTCTGTAACCTTTGTAACCCTTTATCAGAGTAGATATATATACGGATATCGTACTTCTGTGACCATTTTTACAACAACAAAAATCTTACTACTAACATTTGTTTTTGTCTCTGCATTAAACTCAGTTGAATGCAAATATGCCCGGAGTACGACTGCCAGTTCCTCGCCTATATGTATATACTTTGTTCATTTAGAAATATATGAGTGAAGAATTGTAAAAGAATTTCAATGTTTTACAATTTTCTGATTTCATCTTAATCGCAAGATTTTTTGTGAAAAGGGACACATCTCTCTAGAACTTTTGGACATATATGTTTCATATGCTAAAAAGAAGCGAAAAGATTTCCCCTAGTGTGTTTACAAAATTACCACTCGGGGAAATTGTTTCTTCCCATCAAAACCAAAATCCGATATGCCGCTGTATGACTTTGGCACAGTCGAGACATATTGTACAAAGACATCTTGTTTATGACGGGCCTTTAATGTGTAGTGAGTGTGGATGACAGCGGGGACCACTGTCCATTGTGTGCAACGCAAAGGAGCATTTTGATATTGCACAAATCCGTTTAAATCATTAATTCGCACCCACCTTTAGCAAAAGTATGCCTGCTGATCAAATGTGAGGGTGGGTAATATAGATGATCAACTTCTTATACAATGTAGTATGATTTAACTGATAGGGGAGCTATTGATTTTTTATCTCAAATTTGTGTAGTGTAATTTATTTTATTTAGGTAAGTTCGCGTACGATGGTGCATATATTTGACATTCTTCAGGAACAATGTCAAAATGTAAACTTATTGTAATAAATGGATTGATTTTATCTTTACCTAATTAATTATTCAGCAATATTAAAACCTGTGATTTTTCTTTGTTTATAATCCTCAAATAAAAACTACACTGTAATATAATATAAGCGGAGCTGAGGAACGATGTTTCCCAAATATTCTATTTTTTCACTCTACTATTTTAAAATGTGTCAAAAAGAATTAAAGGTTGTACATTATGATAGAAGCTCGGTACATCTAATAGTAAACAAACATTAAGGGATGTTATTGTTTACAAGGTTTTGAAATTGTATGGTCCTCAATCTAAATCTATGATATCTATCACATTTCAGGTCTTCTATGATATCTATTACATTTCAGGTATTCTTTAGGTAAAACGTGCCGTTCAAAAGTTGACTTTGTGTCTAAGCAAAAATAGAATGCTTTGAATTACAAAATTAGCATTCCAATAGTTTGTTTATAAACAAAAACAATGTTCGAGTCTAGTTTACACACACGTAACACAGAATTAAGGCTAAAATACCTGTATTGCATTAATTAGAAGGACCAAACGTCGGTTGTTAACTCGGAATGAGTTATATTTGTAATGTTTAATTAACATCAAAAATGATTTTCTTTTTACAAAAAGTATGTGTCCCAGCCCCTTTAAAACGATTGATTACAAAATATGAATACAAGAAATATGCAGCTTATTTTGTTGATGTACATACGTTTTATGAGGGGTTGAAATGTGGGGGCTTTAGGAAGATTCTCAGCAGTATCATCTCCCCCACAGTGACTAATACTGCCTTAGTTCCCTTATAATCCACAATACAAATCAAACAAACTATAGACATTCTTTTCTTAAATAATTCTATCAGCGGGTTCTTATTTAATGAAATAATGTTGCAACATACCCATAGCCTACATAATCAGTGTACATAAAAGTTTCCCTATCACTTTGTAAGATTTCAGAAAATTGCGAAAACTAACCACAGCTCTAAAGGGAAAGCAATTAGAATTTGTGATTTTTTTTTTTTATCATGAAAAGGTTTTGTCTACAGTGGGAGTGTATTTTGGGACAAATTACATGCATAGAAAGAGAGGTTTTTCAGCAAGATTTCTAGGTCGTGTTAAATGCGAGGACAACGTGGACTGGTAATTAGTGACGGACCACATAACAAGTCTGATCTTAGCGATCAATGAAAATACTGTAGATCAGTATCTGTTTGGTGTAATTGTACGAGTCAAGAGAGAGAGAGAGAGAGAGAGAGAGAGAGAGAGAGAGAGAGCAGTGACGGATCTTTTCCCCGTTTTTTAACAAAAAAGGTAATTTTTGCCATCTTGGGGTCTTCATTTCACCCTTCTTTCTGGATGGAAAAAGTCCAAACTTGGGTCGCACACCCCCTTAATCCCTTTGCCAATTTTCTGGATCCGTTCCTTAAGAAATTCGTTGTATTTGATTCACGAAATAAAACCAATAACAAACATCAAACTCGTAAATCGGTTTTTGTAGAGGCAGATGAGAGCAGTGGTTTGTAACATATATTTACTCAGGAGATTTTAGCTTGATCTGTAACACTAACTTCTCAATCCCATTGAACACCGTATACCTGCTAAACGCACCTGTTTATTTACTCAGGTGAATAATGGAAAGAGGTCATGGCACTGTTTTTATGATAAATCGAGTTGATATACATTTACCGAATTTTTTTCTTGGTTAGAATTCTGCAGGCGGGGAATTTATAGATATTGCATCGGTAGCAAGTCCATAAAATTCAAAATAGAATATGGATCTGTGTTGAAATGTTCCATAAATGTAGGAGTTTTATCAAATTTAATATAAATGTAAAAGTAATTAATCTAAACGTAGGAGTAATTAATCTAAATGTAAGAATTATTAATCTAAACGTAAGAGTAATTTAATTTAAATGTAAGAATAATTAATCTAAATGTAAGAGTAATTAATCTAAATGTAGGAGTAATTAATCTAAATGTAAGAATAATTAATCTAAATGTAAGAATAATTAATCTAAATGTAAGAGTAATTAATCTAAATGTAAGAGTAATTAATCTAAACGTAAGAGTAATTAATCTAAACGTAGGAGTAATTAATCTAAATGTAAGAATTATTAATCTAAACGTAAGAGTAATTTAATTTAAATGTAAGAATAATTAATCTAAATGTAAGAGTAATTAATCTAAACGTAAGAGTAATTTAATTTAAATGTAAGAATAATTAATTTAAACGTAAGAGTAATTAATCTAAATGTAAGAATAATTTAATTTAAACGTAAGAGTAATTAATCTAAATGTAAGAATAATTTAATTTAAACATAAGAGTAATTAATTAATCTAAATGTAAGAGTAATTAACCATCAAATGTAATCTGTTATCGAATGTAATCAAATTGTAAGTTTGTACATGTAATTACTAAACCAAATCTAATCTAGATCTTAAAATACAATTTTTTGGGCATATCTAATCCAGATGTAAAAATTTAGGTTTTTTTTTAATCAAATGTGCTCTAAATATAAAAATATAATTTTCAATCGAATGTAATTTAATGTGAGAATGTAGTTGTCGATCGAAAGTAACCTAAAAATAAGTGTGTGATAACTTATAAAATCTAGATCCAAGAATGTAATTGTTGATCGGATGTTATCTATACTAATGTAAAATTCACTTACATGTATTAATATAACCTAATCTATTAGGTATTATTCTCATTATGATATGATAACATTTTAATTTTCAAAAAAGAAATATTTTACTTAAAAGAAAAGATGTGATATTTTACAACAATCCCCATTCGATCAGAAATGAATGCGCGACATTTTACCCTATGTATTCATACATATTAGGATTTCAGCGCGCGCGTGACCACCTGCAAAGATATGGCTGATACCACGTAATTAAAAACAACCCTTCCCAAACAAAACCGGAGACAAACAGTTAAAAAGAAAAGTATATGTCTATTTCATTTTTCCAAGAGCTCGATTACATTTACGCACGCAATTTTTTCTATACATACAGGAAATTGACATACCAAAGCTCAGATGTTTTACATAGATAAATCAAATTTCTAGTCATCCAGGTACAGACCAAACGGCAGTAATTTGAGAGAGAGATGGGAGACTAAACGATTGTTAGCCTAGGAAAATTATACATATGGATAGTCCGCAATGTCATGTACATGATGGATTTCATTCATCTATTCCCATGGGACCTGGGTTAGGATAGGTCCTCAGTACCCCTTGCTTGTCGTTAGAGACAACTAAATTGGGCCCGGTCCTTCAGATGAAACCGCAAAACCAAGGCCTCGTGTCACAGCAGATGTGGCACGATAAAGATCCCTCCCTGTTCAAAGAACGTAAGCCCGAGCATAAGCCTAAATTGTGCAGCCCTTCACCGCCGTGACAGGCTCATTTTCCATATGAGAGAAAAATTCTCGAGCGGGACGTTAAATAATATAGAGCCAACCCTCATTCATCCATGTGTGGGCAACATATTTCAATATTTACTATGTGTTTGCCTTTGGTATCTTTACAAATTGGAATGAAAGCCATTAACTAGTGAACGCACTGCAGCTAAATAAACAACGCGCGTATGAATCTTGATAAATATAGTACGTCTATTTTGACGACCGGGGATTCTGACAGAAATGAAATTAGGAAGTAAATATAAGAAATGAATTTCTTAAAAAGAGAATGTTATCCGACTTTTTTGTCTTTATTCATGTATAATACTTACGTGTTGGCATATTGGAAACTTACACGTGTAAATTTTCCCTAACGATTCGATCACAATTATGTTATCAATATTTATTAGGGAGAGAGCTAAAATAGGCTATGCCTGCTGCCCAATCACATTCACTTAGTTATTAGTGAGTAAAATATTGTTTAAATCAAATAATATTTGAATATTTTACAGAATTAGAATTTGTTATTAACCTTAAGGAATTCAATGCGAACATGATATGGTTTCAATAATTAGAGTAATAATTCAATATACATATATATGTATGTACTTGTTTTCCCAACATGTTGCATCCACATGCAGTTTGCAGTCTATGTAACCAGTAGTTAATGTTGTAAACTTTCTTTCTTTTTTGAATTTCCTTCTTTATAAACTGTCTTACTATTATGCCCTCTGTGCCCAAAATTGGAATAAACTTATCTTAAACTTAAACTATAGCCTAGATGAACCGGCCCCTGTTTTATTGTAATCCCTCCTTTCTGTGATTCACAGGCCTTCATCTCGGAACTATCGACCCCGGTGTATTTAGAATGCGATATGGATGTATCTGTCGAGTAACTGACAACACACACATGTATACATTTCTTTCTTCATAAATATATTCCTTGATAATGATACACTTAAGATGTACTTCATAAATTAAATCCTGACACCAATTAGAAAACAATGCTTATGTGCTTTGAAATCTGAAATCCATGGCATGCATGTACATATAAATATATTACCATAATGCGCGCTTTCGTGTTCAGCGCCATAAAATGCTCCATAAAAATATTTGAAGCAATTAAGAGTTGAAACTGAAATTAATTTCAATCTACGGATTATATGATCCTTGGTAACAAAATAGATAAACTGCGGCGGATCCAGGGTTTTACAAGGGGGAGCCGAAGCATTCACGAGACTACTCTGAGGAAAACTCAGGTCAAATGGGAAGAGTGATATCTCTCTCCCCCCCCCCCCCTTTTTCCCGCTTAAACGATCTATACATTTCTTTGAAGAAAGCTATTGGTAATTTTGAAAAATCTGGCAAAATCTATTTCCCACTTTATATAAGGGCAGTTTTGATATATGCATGTACCAAACGGACTCTTAACTCCGCAATTTCAAGGATCGGACGTAACTACCGGCGCTATTTTCTACCGTGGAAAATATATACTACATGTACTGCACAACTGATACCTTAAATAAATTTTAAAAAGTGTAGAAGTATTGTTCTGAGTACAGAATATCGACCAGAAGGCAGTTCAAGTACAGCTAGTTTCTACTGAATTAAGTGCAATTATGAGACGTAACGTTCACTTACGTTTTTCCCATTTTGAAAATGGCAAACTAAATCAGAACTAAATCAGATTGTGGACACACATGAGCACTCATTAAAGTGAGTTAATCTCCTGGTGATTTTTATGACAGTAGGTTTGCTTGCACTCCTCTGACCCATTTTTAGCATCACGATAAATAATTGATGTCGAAGTTTGTTTCATATCTCTCGAGATCAAAGCAAGAACAAGAAAAACAATTTGAGGACATTTTATAAGTGAATTTTCTATTAGGCATGATGCTGTGGTAAAGTAGACCTTTAGGAATTGGGTTTGTTTTGGAATGTGAGAGGGTCAACAGGATATGTCTCCTCCGACAACCATCTGAGAGAGAGAGAGAGAGAGAGAGAGAGAGAGAGAGAGAGAGAGAGAGAGAGAGAGAGAGAGCTCATACCTGGGTCCACAATTGTTCCCACGGGAAGTACGCTGCTGGCAGTTTATTTAGGGAGGGGTTAAACCTGTACTTGGGGATTTTATAACTGATTGAATGTAGTTTTTGTTTTAAAGTCACCACTAGTTTTTATTCTACAGTCTCACAAATTATAATTGTACTTTGGGTATTAATTCAGAGGAAATATACTGTTGACATTAAAACCCATGAAATCCTGGTAGAATATCTAATACAATCAAATTATCGTCGAGGTATTGAAAAGTTTCAAAACACGCACTACCGCTCGGACGTGAGGGGTCATCCCCGGGTCT
Organism: Ostrea edulis; assembly: GCF_947568905.1. NCBI lineage: Eukaryota > Metazoa > Mollusca > Bivalvia > Ostreida > Ostreidae > Ostrea > Ostrea edulis. The sequence goes on along the minus strand of NC_079166.1, from coordinate 78,008,693 downwards.
CTTACAGATAAAACTAAATACAAATCCAGTTTAGGAATTAATAATTAAGAGCCGAACATGGGAATTTCGGTCAACAAGCGACGCCCGCATCGGATCGATAAGTCAAGGTCTGCGGTCCTTATTTCTCTCTCTCTCTCTCTCTCATTAATTCAGTGCTCTTAATTGTGCTAATAAGGAACCTCTTTGATTACCTGACCCCATTCCGTGCAGTCGTTCCTTTCTTCAGTTCTATCAACAAGTATGAGGTTTGATATAACGACCCGCTTTGTAACAATCAACGGGCTTTTTAATTGGGACAAGCACTACCCAAATGTCATCGTGAGCGTGAAGAAATTGATGTCATTACCCAGCATTCCTAGTCAACGTAAACTTTGTTAATCAATATATCAGTAGAAGTCACGTCAACATATATGTAATACATACATAGGCTCGAGATATCGAAAGTATTTATCGTGTATCATTAAATTTTAATATGGACATATACACTTATATGTGTAAGTTCCTGTAAGGAAGGTAGATGCAAGTATTTCATTTAAATAGCCATAAATTGCTATCGATTTGGGGGAACAATTTCTTATCCTTAAGTCTATTAGAGAATGCTGCAGACCAAGAGAGAGAGAGAGAGAGAGAGAGAGAGAGAGAGAGAGAGAGAGAGAGAGAACGCTTGGGTAGCCACATATTGCGGGTTTAATTATTTCTTGAAAGTTGCGCGTCTATGTCTCCTTGTCTCCTTGACACGATCTTTCGGATAGAGCCTAACAGAGGTCTATTGTCCCGGCAGGCGTTGGCACGACCAAGAACTTTCAATGGTACGACTTAATATTTGTGAAAAATCTCGAAGGGACTTAAAACAACCAAACAAACTAAAAACTCTTCTCACAACATTTATGAGAAACCTGAAGGACCTACCTAATAGCATATAGAACTGTCAACTACAATGCAAAGCAATCATAATTATGTTCGTTTTACTACATTAATCAAACGGGCAATATTTTGCTCAAGTTTTCAAGAGATGTGGATCTTCTGATGAAAATTCAATATACATACAAT
>NC_079166.1:77990143-78002643 GCF_947568905.1 Ostrea edulis | reverse complement strand
ATATAGTGCAGATTATAAATTGTTAAGATCATGGCCCCCGGGGGTCGGATGGGGCCACAATAGGGGGTCAAAGTTTTACATACAAATATATAGGAAAAATCTTTAAAAATCTTCTTCCCAGAACCACTAAACCAGAAAAGCTGAGATTTATATGAAAGCTTTCTGATATAGTGCAGATTCAGGTTTGTTAAAATCATGCCCCCCCCCCCCCCCGGGGTAGGATGGGGCCACAATAGGGGATCAAAGTTTTACATACAAATATATAGGGACAATCTTTAAAAATCTTCTTCTCAAGAACCATTGGGCCAAAGAAGTTCACATTTACATGAAAGCTTTCTGACATAGTGTAGATTCAAGTTTGCAAAAACCATGGCCTCCAGGGGAAGGTTTGGGGCCATAATAAGGACTACGGTTTTACATGCAAATAGATATGGAAAATCTTCTGATATGGACCAAGGTGACTCAGGTGAGCGATGTGGCCCATGGGCCTCTTGTTCTTAACTCACTTTCATTACAAGTTGCAACTGTAAGGGCTGGTATCTGTACAATGCATGCCATAGTACGTATTCAGTCACTCAGCGGTACACGTACTGAGTATACTATGTCACCTAGCAGACCGTCCGGATTATAACATCAAACTCTAAAGCAAACATTAGAATCTCATCTTGGATGAGAATTAATCAAGGAATGAAGCTGATGTTGACCTACATGTGTGTTATACGATATAAAGTAACTTGGTGCAGTTTACGCTTTATAATCCGCGAACAATACCGGTACTTTTTATCTAATTGTCGCTCTTATTTTCTTGTATACATACAGTTTGTATTTAGAAGTGTTTTTTCCCTGTGTAGATTTGCCGTGCTATCGAAGAAGGACGAGGATCTGGCATTCGTTTTGACAGAAATGTTGTCGTTTACAATGGACTGCGAATCGGAGGGTTCGAAGTGAGTGCCGAGTTAACGTTAATGAAGTTTGTAGTGATATACATGTATTCAAAAGTACTTTTAATGCAGTTGCTAACCTCGTTGAATAAAAGTAATTGGAAAGTGATTATTGGAGAACCTGGAGAAAAAAAAGTACTCCACTATGATCACGTTGGTTCTGTCAAGCGCCGCATGTACGTCACGTGCTATGTAAAACTCATCTCAAGCGTGGAATTAACAGTATACTTTATAGCTAAGATAAAGGTAAAATTAAATATATATATAAATAGTCAAAGTTCAATATTTTCTAAGTGCATTTTGCAGTACTAAACACATCTCTGTAAACTCCTGCATAATTATAAAAAAAAAAATCAACTAGAGCCTGACGAAACTGAAGGTGTTGTCGCGTTGTTTTGTTTTCCAGGGGCGTGACCTGGCACGAGTACCTGTTAGAACTCAGCCTCTATGTCCTCGCCGCCAGACCAAACCTTAGCCCAGTCCCGGTGGAGAGTTCCGAGTGGACCAAAGGCGTAGTGGTCTCCACGGAGATGGATTGTGACCTTAAGCGAACAACCTTGTGACCTTAAAACCGGACAAAAAGAGAGAAAAGATAGAAAAAGGGAGAAGATGGTGCTTACTCGAACCAAAGACGGAAATGAGAGGAAAGCCGGGAATACACGGGGCGGAACAAGGAAGTGATGATTGACATCGATATTTACATTCCTAAATAACTGATTCTATTCATTGATGGTAGTATGCGATTTTACATGTGTATACGGAAATTTCATGAATAAAAGGTGGTAAAATAGTTCACTGATGGCAAAGAGAGATAACTCTTCATGTCGAGACCTTTATAATATCGACAATTCCTGGTTACTTTATCACAAAGGCAGAATAAATGCACATTTTTTAAATTGTATTTTAGAAAGAATGTTGTGAGCAGTTCCAAACATATATGATCATTGTGTACATATATAGGTACTGGGAAATAGAAAATGCTATGATACTCTTTTCATATTGCAAATATGTTTTTTTAAATGTTTTTGGGCATGGAATGGGCGATTCAGTAGTAACTGACTTTGTTTCAGATTTAAGTAAGTAATTGATTAACATACCGGTGTTGTTCTCACCACTCTGTATACTAGTCACTTATACGATATTGCTAACTCCATGATCAATAAAAGATGAAGCCTGTACAGATATGTGTTAGTTTTAAAACTCCCATCAATTATCTCTGGACGATGAAACCTGCCAAGTGAGGACGTCCTCACAATCAGAAGAGAATACACGGATATGTTATTGTGAAGGCTAAACTATAACTGTTATTTATAATTATAGGTTATAAAAGTTTATCTAATATTCTTTTTCGAATTGTGAAAAAAATTGTTTTGAGATATTTGTGAGAACATGTCCCCACACCACTTGTCCTCACTAATCTAATATTTTGTGTCTACATCTTTTACATGCTGTGGATCACGTTTATGGGGACGTAGTTGTGAGGACAAAATTTTGTCCTCATAGTGTACTTTCTGTCCTCACTACTTCTGTCAAATGGTTAAAAATGGTCCTCACTATACACATTTCATCATCCTCTCTCTCTCTCTCTCTCTCTCTCTCTCTCTCTCTCTCTCTCTCTCTCTCTCTCTCTGTGGGTGATTGCGCGTGAGAGCCGGAGAGAAAGAGTGTGTGTTGTATCAACAACAGTGTATATTTGTCACGTGATTCTGTAATTGTGTACAGATACTGGATTCTTCAACATGAAAACGTTAATTGTAAATCGTTTATTTATAAAAAGAACTGGAAATCATAATAAATTGAGGTATATTATGCTCATCTAAAATTCTAGATAACCCGATTTCAAAATGAAATAAATGTAGGTTATAAAATCCCTCCAATTACATTTCTTTTTTAAATAGCAGCATTAAACCTAGCTGTTGTGTGCAAACTCAAGTACTTCATGAAATCGTCTCTATACATTTAATGTTTACATGTTTTTCTTCCACAAATGAAATCTTGTGGCGACTAAATCTGTCTGAATTGCTTTAATTATGGTATATACTTTTGATTTGATAAGGAATCGTGTGAAAGGTTATATATAAATTTTCACACAATAGAGATATTTAAATAATTTAGCAAAGAATCAAAATCTATTTTCCAAACATGATTTATCTCAGATAAACATCAACAAACGCTGTAACACACGTGCGCACTTCCCTGAGAACGCCGGCGTTAATTGCTGCAGTTCATGACCCCATTGATTTGATTTATTTTATCTACATTCTATTTCTTATTTCTGTCGAGAAAATATTGAAGGCAAAAACATTGGATATGTAAGTATTGGTATATGAAGCAATACATTGGTATGGTTTATGTATAGAGGTACATATAATGTGTACCTAGAAATTACTCACTAACGTAGCACATCTAATTACTTTAAGCTGGTTAAGTCGAAAATAGTATACACGTGTAGTAGATAACGATTAAATTACTTAATTACATAGAATTTTTCTATTGAGCTGAGAGGATTTAGGTATAACATCGACTCACAAAATGCAAGTGAATCTTTCCGGAAAAATCGCAATGGCAATCCGAAAGGTAAAAGTATGGACAGGACCCCCCCCCCCCCCCCCGTGGGCGTGGAAATCTTAGTACAAACATATATGTGTGTCCTCTCTAAGGTGAAAGTATCTTGAATATCGAACTTAAAAGTAAACTTTGTGAAAGAAAAATTGTACATACATGTATACAAAATTATCAGGAAATTCCTTGAATGAAAAGGTACGAAGAAAACTACCAGTAATCAATTTCATAAATACTGTACCATAAAGAATGTAAAATTGAGATTTGGGCAAACACGAACCCCCTACAACTACCATAGATAGGATTAGGTGTCTAGGAGGGGTAATCATCCCATGTTGATCGGTCATATCCGCCATGAACCCTATACGTTGATCAGGTAATCGGGTTAATCTGTAGTCAAAATTAGTATGCAAAGAACGGCATACCATTTGGCGTGAAACACGTCAATCAGCATTCGACCCAACGCTAAGTAGTATTTGCAAATTAGATCATTATGACTACCATAGAATTTGCGAAATGCTGACTTTAAACGAGAATATTGAAACCCTTGCAACATCAACGTATATGTCGGTAACCTGTCTTGATTAAAAAATTGATCATACACAGAACATGCTCTCTCATATCGATTCAGTACACCATATATAGGTGATAATGCAATGTAGACAGACTTTCCCTTCAATGGTCTTGCGGTTGTTGAAGTGATCGCAACATTCCCAGCTGAATGTGTTGTGTATAATTGAATAAAATGTGCCTAAAGACAGCCGAGAACACGAGGGATGTACAGGGATTATCTTCGTGTATACACGTGTAAGTTAACGTTAGACATTCGTCACATGATCTTACACGTGAGCGGACTAGAACAAAAAAGGTTGCAAACTCCTGACAAATTGCATTAATGCCACAATAGAAACAAAAAATCACAGAAAGAAAAAAGGCATCGTGTTTTCACAATGTATGTGTAAATCATAAATACATAACATTTACTAATTTCATGTACATCTGTTTTATTTTTCAGTAAATTATTTGATTGGATTTCAATATAGAAACATGAACAGGAAGATCTAATTTGGACAGAATATGGTACTAATTAGGACATATGGGGAAATTGACGATAGAAAAAAGTTTTAACAGACACGAAATGAGCACTGTGTCAGCCCGATACGCTACGGAGATATGTATCTGATGCGCGAACTATATGTAACTTAGCAGTGACAGAACCAACTATGCCAGTATTCAAATCATTTCACAGATTTCTAGCTCTATAGCACAGTTTAAAAAAAGTACCCTAAGTCCTGAACTGAATAAAGCATTATAACGACTCGGGAAGTTACGAATGCTAAGGTCGCCCCTCCCTTTTCCTGTGTTATTCATGGTTTGCACCCTCTCTCTCACTGTTTACACGTGACTACTCCACTGTTTCGGATCATAACTATGCTCTACACATATTCAATACATGTACACAAATATTGTGTATTTTTCTCCCACATTGTCAAACATGTACGTGTACACGCAAACAGGTTACGTGTACACACAAACAGGTTGTAAAATAAGTAGTTCGACAGGTAAATATTACAAGTTCTGTAACAAAAACCCAATGTTCTTTCCGACAACAATATTTCACTCCATATCAGATAAAATCTACTGCAATGGTTAAAGTAATCAAATTGCAGATTTTGCGATAAAATACGCCAGGAAGGACAATAGAAAACAGCTAAACATGTACGTAAACAGTGTCACAGAGCCTGTACTTACCCAGGAACTCCGCGGACTTGACTCTCGGTCCTATAATCATTTTGCCATACTATACGACATTGGCTTTCTTCAGGCTGTATTTTTCTGCCCCCTAGCAATGACAGGATGTGATATGGGCTCTGTTCAAGCAGACACACGCCATCTGTAAGTACGTTTAAACAAATTTAATGAGATCGCGATCAAATTGATCCGCCGTTCATGATGGACCTTTTGAATTTAAAAATCTAACTCGGAGACAATGCAGTGTGTTCTTTTATTTAAAACATAACTTAAGATAAAGAGACAACATGCGTAGCATGTTGGAATGTGTCATTGACAGTGTTGTGTGGTGGGATGTCTAATGACTGTCTGTGTGGTGGGATGTCTAATAACTGTCTGTGTAGTGGGATGTCTCTAATGACTGTTTGTGTGGTGGGATGTCTCTAATGACTGTTTGTGTCGTGGGATGTCTAATGACTGTCTGTGTGGTGGGATGTCTTTAATGACTATCTGTGTGGTGGGATGTCTAATAACTGTCTGTGTGGTAGGATGTCTCTAATGACTATCTGTGTGGTGGGATGTCTCTAATGACTGTCTGTGTGGTGGGATGTCTTTAATGACTGTCTGTGTGGTGGGATGTCTAATGACTGTCTGTGTGGTGGGATGTATCTAATGACTGTCTGTGTGGTGGGATGTCTCTAATGACTGTCTGTGTGGTGGGATGTCTATAATGACTGTCTGTGTGGTGGGATGTCTCTAATGACTGTCTGTGTGGTTGGGTGTCTCTAATGACTGTCTGTGTGGTGGGATGTCTCTAATGACTGTCTGTGTGGTGGGGTGTCTCTAATGACTATCTGCGTGGTGGGATGTCTCTAATGACTGTCTGTGTGGTGGGATGTCTCTAATGACTGTCTGTGTGGTGGGGTGTCTCTAATGACTGTCTGTGTGGTGGGATGTCTAATGACTATCTGCGTGGTGGGATGTCTCTAATGACTATCTGTGTGGTGGGATGTCTCTAATGACTATCTGTGTGGTGGGATGTCTCTAATGACTATCTGTGTGGTGGGATGTCTCTAATGACTGTGTGTGTGGTGGGATGTCTCTAATGACTGTCTGTGTGGTGGGATGTCTAATGACTGTCTGTGTGGTGGGATGTCTCTAATGACTGTCTGTGTGGTGGGATGTCTAATGACTATCTGTGTGGTGGGATGTCTCTAATGACTATATGTGTGATGGGATGTCTCTAATGACTGTCTGTGTGGTGGGATGTCTAATGACTATCTGTGTGGTGGGATGTCTCTAATGACTGTCTGTGTGGTGGAATGTCTCTAATGACTGTCTGTGTGGTTGGGTGTCTCTAATGACTATCTGTGTGGTGGGATGTCTCTAATGACTGTGTGCATGGTGGAATGTCTCTAATGACTGTCTGTGTGGTGGGATGTCTCTAATGACTATCTGTGTGGTGGGATGTCTCTAATGACTATCTGCGTGGTGGGATGTCTCTAATGACTATCTGTGTGGTGGGATGTCTCTAATGACTATCTGTGTGGTGGGATGTCTCTAATGACTGTGTGCATGGTGGGATGTCTCTAATGACTGTCTGTGTGGTGGGATGTCTCTAATGACTGTCTGTGTGGTGGGATGTCTCTAATGACTGTCTGTGTGGTGGGATGTCTCTAATGACTGTCTGTGTGGTCGGATGTCTCTAATGACTATCTGTGTGGTGGGATGTCTCTAATGACTATCTGTGTGGTGGGATGTCTCTAATGACTATCTGTGTGGTGGGATGTCTCTAATGACTGTGTGCATGGTGGGATGTCTCTAATGACTGTCTGTGTGGTGGGATGTCTCTAATGACTGTCTGTGTGGTGGGATGTCTCTAATGACTGTCTGTGTGGTGGGATGTCTCTAATGACTGTCTGTGTGGTGGGATGTCTCTAATGACTGTCTGTGTGGTGGGATGTCTCTAATGGCTATCTGTGTGGTGGGATGTCTAATGACTATCTGTGTGGTGGGATGTCTTTAATGACTGTCTGTGTGATGGCACGCATGTTGATCATTTGGGAGTCAGTTTCAATCTGAAAAATAAAACCAACCCACTCGTTTTAAAGTTTTTTGTTTGATTCCCTTTCTATAATTTGATGTATAACTTGTTTGATTTGCTTTCTATAATTTGATAAATAACTTGAAGTACATGTACTGTATGTATTCTTTGTAGGTTTTCGAGACATCATCATGCAGCTTTAGGTGGAGTGTCGCAAATTTTGACCAGTTCATGAGGCTTGAGGCCGTAGTGGTCAGTGAGGGTTCTAATTTACGTGCCGACGCCCACCGTGACAGGGACTTACCATTTTAATGGCATACACGAAAGACGTCATAAGTTTGATCAGAGAATCGAACTCTGTTATGTACAGTGCAGCATTTAAACTTCCCCGCATATCCCCGGAAGTTTTACCCGAAATTAAACTTTCCCCTGAGAATAGATACCCCGTCCCAATCTTTCTCCATTAGGAAAATCCGCCCCAGTATAGAAGTTCCCTTTAAACCACAGCATGCATTTTGTCTGATCTTACTTGTAAGAATCCAACCATTCCATTGAAAGCTTTGGTCAGCTCACGACGGCATATATATTTCATTACGTCACAACTCAATAGTAGCCCTCAGGCGTGTAGCCAGACAGAAAATGAAGTGTACGCAAAGTAAGGCAGGGGGTCTGGGGGCCGCCTTGAGGCCCCCAGTGGGTCCAGGGGGCGAAGCCCTGGTGGGGACCAGGGGGCGAAGACCCCGGAAGCTCCTGGGTTTTATTGATTACAATCACCAATTCTTTTGAGTATACAACGGGTATTTTGGCTGTCAATTTTCCAAACAAACGAATTCAAACAATAGAATAGACATATGATGATTGGAGTTAATCATAAATCGGAAATACATAGCGCAAAGTTACACTTAAGGCAATGACATAAAAATGTAAAAATAATTTCTCTCTCTTTTTTTTAATTTTTTTTTTTATTTAGCAAATAATGTGTACGCAGTTGCGTACTTGGGTATAGGCAGCTACGCGCCTGGCCCTGGAAGACTTAGTCCCAGACATAGACATATAACAGTTATATGTCTTTGGTCCCAGAGAATGGACACTGTGTGGAGCTTGCCATTCCATCCAGATCTAAGATTATCAGAACATTCAACTTATTATTATTATCATTATTTTTTATAAAACCCCAGGAAATTATTGAAATATTGAATCTTTCCTCATAGAGGAAAGACTAACCCGCGGAGCCCGTTTTTCTGAGTCGAAAAACTATTCAGGATGAGAGGGGGGGGGGGGGGGGAGGGGGGAGGGCTATCCCATGTACATGTATATCCACAAGTTTCAAAGCAAACTTTGTTCGAACTAATCACATTATCATGTCGCGGTGAGCGCTGTGTATGTAACTTCAAGGGCGATACCGTAAGAACAATCTATCTATGAGTAAATAGCAGTGATATAATAGTTGTGATAACAATAATGATAAAAAGAAGTGGATGGTATGTTTACACTATGTACAGTATGAAAAATGCATTTCAGATTATTAGTACTTAATCGATTTGCATAATTTATTTTCAACGATTATCATGACAGTTGAAAAAAAAAGAAGATAAAATCCCACAAAATAATAATGAAAAACAACAACAAAACAAACAAATAAAAAACAACCAAACCCAAACACAAGAGCAGCAACCCCCCAACCCCCCCCCCCCCCCCCCAACCCCCAACCCCCCAAAAGAGACAAACCAACCGGAAACAAAAGACCACAGGTGTACAAAATATGTGTACATTGATGGAATAAAATATGAACGACTTGCTAAAATTCCTTCACAACAATCAATAATGGGACATAACTCTTGATGTAAACAAAGATGGATACACGACGACGAAATGTGTTGTCCATGTATTTTTCAGGATTTCTGGTAAGATGTTATGGTGACATATGTCAACCGTTATTTGATTAAATCCTATATCTTATAGTTGATGGAACTGGTTGAGTAACTAGCTGCTTTAAGTCTTATCCCCGGAATCGTGTGTTTGTTTATGTGTTTCATAACTACTAAAACGCGGAACAGAAAATATTATATGTAATAATAATATGTTGACGGTGCTACCGTTTGAGCAAGGGCAGCTTCATATTATATGTACATATTTTGTAATGTTCATGCTTTGATCAGGTTCAATTTAAACAACATTTATTTGCCAAATACTCATGACATGAATTTTCTCCCAGGGTTTTATAATTAAAAATCATTAAAACATGTATACATGAATGTGATTGAAATATTCTTATGCTATATATACCTCTTATTTCTGCTGCCTTCACTGTGACTTGCTTAATGCATGACTTGTTCTGAACTGTATGCTCTCAGCAGTCAACTGCCTCTATACTTTCCTTTTATTTTTACTCTCAATCTTTTCAAGTTACTAATATTGTATGATAAAAATGCCCAAACCTTTCAAGTTTGAAGTTTAAACAGCACCGCCTTTGAACATAAAATGCATTTCAATATAATGCAGTCTATGCGAAAGTTTTTTGGACCACACAGGACATTCGGTCCTGTGTAATCAATGAACACACCGGACCGAACCAAATTTTGTCAGACCGAAAAACCTAATGTAAAAAAGTGAAACACGTGAAAATGCAAAACCAAGGGAATCTTATTTATTATACTAGTAATACTATACCAGGGATCCCTCCCGTATAAGGTCACAAACTACCAGGGAATGGAGGAAAATTCGCCTTCAGAAGCCCATGTTTTAATTTTCAGATTTTATTACCATGGCAACCAATTTTCAAAAATAATGTATATGGTTCTTGAAAGCACACATGTGAAAGATTTTAAAGGTCCATCATGACATCTGATGCTAGCCTGGAAATGGGTCGAGATACACTCAGGCACCTGCCATCCTGGAAGTAAAAAAGCAACAAAAATGAGGAAAATATACCCATTTTCAACCCCTCCTAATTCAAAAAAAAAAAAAAATTCCCCAGTATAATGACAGATATCAACTTTCAGCAAAATTCCTAACCTTTCCAACAAGGCCAAATTTGCAATAGGGTCCTTGATTCCTTTTCGAGATATTTTACATCAAAGATGCAGCATGCTCTTTTCAACTTACCGTTTAAAGTGAAAGTAGAATTGCCCGCCTAGAAGTCAAACTCTCATACATCTCACAGTCACAGTTTCGAATCCCATAAAAAGGCACTGAATCAATGTAGAATGGTCACCTCCCTATATTAATACAGATATCAATAACAATGAAACTATTTAAATTCTATAAAATACTCTTTTAACATATTTACATTTTAACCCTGGTCACTTTAGCTTCGTATTGGCAATTTGCCAGGTATATTGAGACTTAATACTCTAGACAGTCCATGCGGTTTTAATCACATTCATTTACGTATTTGGATTTGTGTGCTATTTTTTACTTATAACAAACATTTAAATGACTCCGCATCAAAATAGTAAAGCTCAAAACCGGACACTGAGACATTGGACATTCCGGTCCGGTGTAAAAAATGATGCGTCAGACCTGAGGCACTGCACATCGATCAGGTCCGACGGTCCGATGTCTTTCGCATAGACTGTATAATGATAATTTTAAAATAAATCGATAAATTCAACTATTGGGCATGTATATACCCACCCACCTACCATGCGCACCTATCTAATTTTTAAGAAATGAAGTATGATAACCATCTTGTAGCAATGGTATGTTCCAAAAGAGAAAATTAGAACAATTTTTTTTAATATTGTAATACAATGATGAAATATTTCAGCATTCACATATAATCGTTGAATAAAATTGCAACATCATTGATTTAAGCTCCTCTCCGCTGTTGTTATGAGGATCATTAATTAAGATTAATTCACAAAACTAGAATTAATTAATGATTTTTCAGCAGTTAATAGCAAGTGGCATAGTTGGTTATCATGAGGGGGGGGGGGGGGGGGGGGGGGGGGGGGGGGGGTAATCGTTTGTATTACTGGACATGTTAAAAAGGATTCAAGCACTCATTGTTTTTAGTCACAAAAAACAAAACCAAAAAAAACACCAAAAAAAAAACCCAATGATTGTTAAAAAATGTTTTCAATCCGACTGAATTCCATAGATTTTTTGTAATTTTTTTTAAATAGCACTAATTCAGTACCTGTGTTCTCTCATACATAGAATAATAAATTCCTATAGAGAGTTTAGTATTTTAATCAGATTTGTGATTTGCAGTCGATTATACACAATTTGTATTCGATGCCATATTACGTATGCCTAATGTTTACGTATATTCAATATTGTCCCGGTAGTATGAATTTTACAAATGGAAATTACAAGTACGCATTTCGATCCACTACTGTCAGTCTTATTATGATGTACGTCAAAACGTAGACATGACGTCAATGGTGCACTGAATTTTGGAGCTAGGAGGCCCCAAGATTAGAATGATAATCCACGTACGTAAGTTCACAATCATATTCCAAGGTGTGACTTTGCGAGATCTGAACCATTTTTGACAAGGGACTTCTGGGATTGGCGGGAAAAAATATTCCTTGTTAGAGGTTTAAATTTAGCTCGGATTATTTCCCGTGCTATACTCATTAGAGCTCGCAGTACGAGCCAGTGTTTTGCGCTGGCTTGCTGCGCTCGCTATTAAGTGGATGGTTTATCAACTAAGTAACTCTATCGCTGTTCATATTATCATAACATGTTTTTAACTAAGTAACTCTATCGCTACTCAAAATATCATAATATATATTTAAATAAATAAAGTTTTTTTTTTTATTTTTTATTCAAGTGACTATGGTAGGGTGCTGTGGCAGTTCACTTTATTGTATAGATGCAGTACATAATCAGTCTATGGCAGTTCACTTTATTGTACAGATGCAGTACATAATCAGTCTATGTCTGCTTTACTCCATCCCATATTGTGCTGCAGTTGTACTTCATACACCAGTATACATATATTTGGATACTTGCAGCACTAAAACAGCATGCTTATAAATGCAATGTGTGTTGCCTTTCTGTAAGGGTAGTACACATTCATGTTGCTTCAGGTCACATGACCTCCTGCTCCACAATGTGTTAAGTAATACATCATTATTTGACATGTGCTTGTTTTAGGACCTGTTTGTGTGGTAATATTTCATTAGTTGACATACATGTGCTTGTTTTAGGACCTGTTTGGGGTCAGCATGATCCTCCCCCTGCTTTCCACCCATGCCAGAGATTTAGGGGCC